>NW_026263186.1:0-220000 GCF_947179515.1 Apodemus sylvaticus
GACAAATACGTACATATTGGAAACACTTAAACTTTACGAGAAGAAATAATGCATCGTACAAAATTAGCTTGTACCTCCTAAACAACACGTTGTAACTCGGAAAGATTTGTTGTGGCTTGTACGTCTAAAAGTGTAGCCTCAAAAAAGAACCCACAGGAGAATATTCTTAGGTCAAAATTTGTCAGAAAACCACGTTTTAAGGAAATCCCGCATCGTGCGAAATTATCTTGTTTTTCCTAAACAACACGTTGTAACTCCAAAAGCTTTGGTGTTGCATGTATGTCTAAGCATGTAGCCACAAAAGGGAATGCACAGGAGAGTTTTCTCTCCAAAGAATATGTAAGAATACCACGTTATAAGGAAATACAGTGTTGCAGAGTAAAGACAAAAAGTACATATTGGAAACACTTTACGAGAAGAAATAACGCATCGTACAAAATTAGCTTGTATCTCCAAAACAACACGTATTAACTCAAAAAGATTTGGTGTGGCGTGTACGTCTAAACGTGTAGCCTCAAATGAGAACCCACAGGAGAATTTTCTTTCGTCAAAATTGGTCAGTAAACCACGTTTTAAGGAAATCCCACATCATGCGAAATTATCTTGTTTTTCCTAAACAACACGTCGTAACTCGAAAAGCTTTGGTGTTGCGTGTATGTCTAAGCATGTAGCCTCAAAAGAGAAGGCACAGGAGCGTTTTCTCTCTAAAGAATATGTAAGAATACCACGTTATAAGGAAATACAGTGTTGCAGAGTAAAGACAAATACCTATGTATTGGAAACACTTTAGAAGAAGAAATAATGCATCGTACAAAATTAGCTTGTATCTCCTAAACTACACGTTATAACTCGAAAAGATTTGGTGTGGGGTGTACGTATAAACGTGTAGCCTCAAAAGAGAACCCACAGGAGTATTTTCTTTCGTCAAAATTTTTTCAGAAAACCACGTTTTAAGGAAATCCCGCATCGTGCGAAATTATCTTGTTTTTCCTAAACAACACGTTGTAACTCGAAAAGCTTTGGTGTTGCATGTATGTCTAAGCATGTAGCCACAAAAGGGAATGCACAGGAGAGTTTTCTCTCGAAAGAATATGTAAGAATACCACGTTATAAGGAAATACAGTGTTGCAGAGTAAAGACAAATACATACATATTGGAAACACTTAAACTTTATGAGAAGAAATAATGCATCATACAAAATTAGCTTGTATCTCCTAACAGCACGTTGTAACTCGAAAAGATTTGGTGTGGCATGTACTTCTAAACGTGTAGCCTCAAAAGAGAACCACACAGGAGAATTTTCTTTCGTCAAAATTGGTCAGTAAACCACGTTTTAAGGAAATCCCACATCATGCGAAATTATCTTGTTTTTCCTAAACAACACGTCATAACTCGAAAAGCTTTGGTGTTGCGTGTATGTCTAAGCATGTAGCCTCAAAAGAGAAGGCACAGGAGAGTTTTCTCTCTAAAGAATATGTAAGAATACCACGTTATAAGGAAATACAGTGTTGCAGAGTAAAGACAAATACCTACGTATTGGAAACACTTTAGAAGAAGAAATAATGCATCGTACAAAATTAGCTTGTATCTCCTAAACTACACGTTATAACTCGAAAAGATTTGGTGTGGGGTGTACGTATAAACGTGTAGCCTCAAAAGAGAACCCACAGGAGTATTTTCTTTCATCAAAATTTTTTCAGAAAACCACGTTTTAAGGAAATCCCGCATCGTGCGAAATTATCTTGTTTTTCCTAAACAACACGTTGTAACTCGAAAAGCTTTGGTGTTGCATGTATGTCTAAGCATGTAGCCACAAAAGGGAATGCACAGGAGAGTTTTCTCTCGAAAGAATATGTAAGAATACCACGTTATAAGGAAATACAGTGTTGCAGAGTAAAGACAAATACATACATATTGGAAATACTTAAACTTTATGGGAAGAAATAATGCATCATACAAAATTAGCTTGTATCTCCTAACAGCACGTTGTAACTCGAAAAGATTTGGTGTGGCGGGTACTTCTAAACGTGTAGCCTCAAAAGAGAACCACACAGGAGAATTTTCTTTCGTCAAAATTTGTCTGAAAACCATGTTTTAAGGAAATCCCGCATCGTTGGAAATTACCTTGTTTTTCCTAAACAACACGTTGTCACTCGAAAAGCTTTGGTGTTGCGTGTATGTCTAAGCGTATAGCCTCAAAAGAGAAGGCACAGGAGAGTTTTCTCTCGAAATAATATGTAAGAATACCACGTTATAAGGAATTACAGTGTTGCAGAGTAAAGCAAATACATACGTATTGGAAACACTTTACAAGAAGAAATAACGCATCATACAAAATTAGCTTGTATCTCCTAAACAATACGTTGTAACTCGGAAAGATTTGATGTGGCTTGTACGTCTAAACGTGTGGCCTCAAAGGAGAACCCACAGGATAATATTCTTTAGTCAAAATTAGTCAGAAAACCACGTTTTAAGGAAATCCCGCATCGTGCGAAATTATCTTGTTTTTCCTAAAGAACACGTTGTAACTCGAAAAGCTTTGCTGTTGCGTGAATGTCTAAGCACGAAGCCTCAAAAGAGAAGGCACAGGATAGTTTTCTCTTGAAAGAATATGTAAGAATACCAAGTTATATGGAAATACAGTGTTGCAGAGTAAAGACAAATACGTAATTATTGGAAACACTTTACAAGAAGAAATAACGCATCATACAAAATTAGCTTGTTTCTCCTAAGCTACACGTTGTAACTCGAAAAGACTTGGTGTGGCGTGTACATCTAAACGTGTAGCCTCAAAAGAGAACCCACAGGAGAGTTTTCTTTCGTCAAATTTTTTTTTCAGAAAACCACGTTTTAAGGAAATCCCGCATCGTGCTAAATTATCTTGTTTTTCGTAAACAACACGTTGTCACTCGAAAAGCTTTGGTGTTGCGTGTATGTCTAAGCTTGTATCCCCAAAGAGAACGCACAGGAGAGTTTTCTCTCCGAAGAATATGTAAGAATACCACGTTATAAGGAAGGACAGTGTTGCAGAGTAAAGCAAATACATACGTATTGGAAACACTTTACAAGAAGAAATAACGCATCGTACAAAATTAGCTTGTTTCTCCTAAGCTACACGTTGTAACTCGAAAAGATTTGGTGTGGCATGTACATCTAAACGTGTAGCCTCAAAAGAGAACCCACAGGAGAGTTTTCTTTCGTCAAATTTTTTTTTCAGAAAACCACGTTTTAAGGAAATCCCGCATCGTGCTAAATTATCTTGTTTTTCGTAAACAACACGTTGTCACTCGAAAAGCTTTGGTGTTGCGTGTATGTCTAAGCTTGTAGCCCCAAAGAGAACGCACAGGAGAGTTTTCTCTCGAAAGAATATGTAAGAATACCACGTTATAAGGAAGTACAGTGTTGCAGAATAAAGCAAATACATACGTATTGGAAACACTTTACAAGAAGAAATAACGTATCATACAAAATTAGCTTGTATCTCCTAAACAACACATTGTAACTCAGAAAGATTTGATGTGGCTTGTATGTCTAAACGTGTAGCCTCAAAGGAGAACCCACAGGAGAATATTCTTTAGTCAAAATTGGTCAGAAAACCACGTTTTAAGGAAATCCCGCATTGTGCGAAATTATCTTGTTTTTCCTAAAGAACACTTTGTAACTCGAAAAGCTTTGGTGTTGCATGTATGTCTAAGCGTGTAGCCTCAAAAGAGAAGGCACAGGAGAGTTTTCTCTCGAAAGAATACGTAAGAATATCACGTTATATGGAAATACAGTGTTGCAGAGTAAAGACAAATACGTACGTATTCGAAACACTTTACAAGAAGAACGCATCGTACAAAATTACGTTGTATCTCCTAAATTACACGTTGTAACTCGAAAAGATTTCGTATGGCGTGTACGTCTAAACATGTAGCCTGAAAAGAGAACCCACAGGAGAATTTTCTTTCGTCAATTTTTTTTCAGAAAACCACGTTTTAAGGAAATCCCGCATCGTGCGAAATTATCTTGTTTTTCCTAAAGAACACGTTGTAACTCGAAAAGCTTTGGTGTTTAGTGTATGTCTAAGCGTGTAGCCTCAAAAGAGAACGCACAGGAGTGTTTTCTCTCGAAAGAATATGTAAGCATACCACGTTATTAGGAAATACAGTGTTGCAGAGTCAAGAAAAATATGTACGTATTGGAAACACTTTACGAGAAGAAATAACGCATCAAACAAAATTAGCTTGTATCTCCTAAACAACACGTTGTAACTCGAAATGATTTGGCATGGCGTGTATGTCTAAACGTGTAGCCTCAAAAGAGAACCCACAGGAGAATTTTCTTTCGTCAAAATTTGTCAGAAAACAATTTTTTAAGGAAATCCCGCATCGTGCGAAATTATCTTGTGTTTCCAAAACAACACATCGTAACTCGAAAAGCTTTGATGTTGCATGTATGTCTAAGCGTGTACCCTCAAAAGAGAAGGCACAGGAGAGTTTTCTCTCAAAAGAATAGGTAAGAATACCACGTTATAATGAAATACAGTGTTGCAGACTAAAGACAAATACGTACGTATTGGAAACACTTAAACTTTACGAGAAGAAATAACTTATCATACAAAATTAGCTTGTATCTCCTAAACAGCACGTTGTAACTCGAAAAGATTTGGTGTGGCGTGTACGTCTAAATGTGTAGCCTTAAAAGAGAACCCCCAGGAGAATTTTCTTTCGTCAAAATTTTTCAGAAAACCACGTTTTAAGGAAATCCCGCATCGTGCGAAATTATCTTGTTTTTCCTAAACAACACGTCGTTACTAGAAAAGCTTTGGTGTTGCGTGTATGTCTAAGCATGTAGCCTCAAAAGAGAATGCACTGGAGAGTTTTCTCTCGAAAGAATATGTAAGAATACCACAATATAAGGAAATATAGTGTTGCAGAGTAAAGACAAATATGTACTTATTGGAAACACTTTACGAGGAGAAATAACGCATAGTAAAAAAATTAGCTTGTATCTCCTAAACAACACATTGTAACTCGAAAACATTTGGTGTGGCGTGTACGTCTAAAGGTGTAACCTCATAAGAGTACCCACAGGAAAATTTTCTTTCGTCAAAATTTGTCACAAAACCACGTTTTAAGGAAATCAGGCATCGTGCGAAAAATCTTGTTTTTCCTAAACAACACGTTGTAACTCGAAAAGCTTTGGTGTTGCGTGTATGTCTATGCGTGTAGCCTCAAAAGAGAAGGCACAGGAGAGTTTTCTCTGGAAACAATATGTAACAATACCACGTTATAAGGAAATACAGTGTTGCAGAATAAAGACAAATCCATACATATTGGAAACACTTAAACTTTACGAGAAGAAATAATGCATCGTACAAAATTAGCTTGTATCTCTTAACAGCACGTTGTAACTAGAAATGATTTGGTGTGGCGTGTACTTCTAAACGTGTAGCCTCAAAAGAGAACCCACAGGAGAATTTTCTTGCGTCAAAATTTGTCAGAAAACCACGGTTTAAGGAAATCCCGCATCATGCGAAATTATCTGGTTATTCCTAAACAACACGTTGTAACTCGAAAACCTTTGCTGTTTCGTGTAAGACTTAGCGTGTAGCCTCAAAAGAGAAGGCAACGGAGAGTTTTCTCTCAAAAGGATATGTAAGAATACCACGTAAATAGGAACTACAGTGTTGCAGAGTAAAGACAAGTACGTACGTATTGGAAACACTTTAGGAGAAGAAACAACGCATCATAAAAAATTAGCTTGTATCTCCTAAACAACACGTTGTAACTCGAAAATATTTGGTGTGGCGTGTGCGTCTAAACGTGTAGCCTCAAAAGAGAACACACAGGAGAATTTTCTTTCATCAAAATTTGTCAGAAACCACGTTTTAAAAAAATCTTGCATCGTGCGAAATTATCTTGTTTTTCCTAAACAACTTGTTGTATCTCGAAAAGCTTTGCTGTTGCGTGTATGTCTAAGCGTGTCGCCTCACAAGAGAACGCACAGGAGAGTTTTCTCTCGAAAGAATATGTAAGAATACCACGTTATAAGGAAATACAGTGTTGCAGAGTAAAGACAAATACGTACGTATTGGAAACACTTTAAGAGAAGAAATAATGCATCGTAAAAAATTAGCTTGTATCTTCTAAACAACACGTTGTAACTCGAAAAGATTTGTTTTGGCTCGTACGACTACACGTGTAGCCTCAAAAGAGAATGCATAGGAAAACTTTCTTTGGTCAAAATTTTTCAGAAAACCACGTTTTATGGAAATCTCGCATCGTGCGAAATTATCTTGTTTTTCCTAAACAAAACGTTTTAACTCGAAAAGCTTTGGCGTTGCGTGTATGCCTAAGCATGTAGCCTCAAAAGAGAACACACAGGAGAGTTTTCCCTCGAAAGAATATGTAAGAATACCACGTTATAGGGAAATACAATGTTGCAGAGTAAAGAGAAATAAGTACGTATTGGAAACACTTTACGAGAAGAAATAACGCATCATAAAAAATTAGCTTGTATCTCCTAAACAACACGTGGTAACTCGAAAGGATTTGGTGTGGCATGTACGTCTAAACGTGTAACCTCAAAAGAGAACCCACAGGATAATTTTCTTTCGTCAAAATTTGTGAGAAAACCACATTTTAAGGAAATCACGCATCGTGCGAAATAATCTTGATTTTCATAAACAACACGTTGTAACTCGAAAAGCTTTGGTGATGCCTGTATGTCTAAGGGTGTAGCCTCAAAGGGAACGCACAGAATAGTTTTCTCTCAAAAGAATATGTAAGAATGCCAAGTTATAAGGAAATACAGTGTTGCAGAGTAAAGAAAAATATGTACGTATTGGAAAACTTTAGGAGAAGAAATAACGCATCGTACAAAATTAGCTTGTATCTCCTAAACAACACGTTGTAACTCGAAAAGATTTGGTGCGGCGTGTACGTCTAAATGTGTAGCTTCAAAAGAGAACCCACAGGAGAATTTTCTTTCGTTAAAATTTTTCAGAAAACCACGTTTTAAGGAAATCCCGCATCGTGCGAAATCATCTTCTTTTTCCTAAACAACAAGTTGTAACTCGAAAAGCTTTGGTGTTGCGTGTATGTCTAAGCGTGGAGCCTCAAAAGAGAAGTCACAGGAGAGTTTTCCCTTGAAAGAATATGTAAGAATACCACGTTATAAGGAAATAAAATTTTGATGAGTAAAGACAAATAAGTACATATTGGAAACACTTTACGAGAAGAAATAACGCATCTTACAAAATTAGCTTGTATCTCCTAAACAACACGTTGTTACTCGAAAACATTTGGTGTGACGTGTATGTCTAAACGTGTACCCTCAAAAGAGAACCCACAGGAGAGTTTTCTTTCATCAAAATTTGTCAGAAACCACGTTTTAAGGAAATCTCGCATCGTGCGAAATTATCTTGTTTTTCCTAAACAACACGTTGTAACTCGAAAAGCTTTGGTGTTGCATGTATGTCTAAGCGTGTAGCCTCAACAGAGAACGCAAAGGAGAGTTTTCTCTCGAAAGAATATGTAAGAATACCACGTTATAAGGAAATACAGTGTTGCAGAGTAAAGATAAACACGTACGTATTGGAAACACTTTACTAGAAGAATTAACGCATAGTAAAAAATTAACATGTATCTCCTAAACAACACGTTGTAACTCAAAAAGATCTGGTGTGGCGTGTATGTCTAAACGTGTAGCCTCAAAAGAGAACCCACAGGAGAATTTTCTTTCTTCAAAATTTTTGAGAAAACCACGTTTTAAGGAAATCCTGCATCGTGCGAAATCATCTTCTTTTTCCTAAACAACATGTTGTAACTCGAAAAACTTTAGTGTTGCGTGTATGTCTAAACGTGGAGCCTTAAAAGAGAAGGCACAGGAGAGTTTTCTCTCGAAAGAATATGTAAGAACACCACGCTATTAGGAAATACAATTTTGCAGAGTAAAGACAAATACGTACATATTGGGAACACTTTACGAGAAGAAATAATGCATTATTAAAAATTAGCTTTTATCTCCTAAACAACACGTTGTAACTCGAAAAGATTTGGTTTGGCATGTAAGTCTAAACTTGTAGCCTCAAAAGAGAACCAACAGGAGAATTTTCTTTCGTCAAAATTTGTCAGAAAACCACGTTTTAAGGAAATCCCGCATCGTGCGAAATTATTTGTTTTTCCTAAACAACACGTTGTAACTCAAAAAGCTTTGGTGTTGCGTGTATGTCTAAGCGTGTAGCCTCAAAAGAGAATGCACAGGAGAGTTTTCTCTCGGAAGAACATGTAAGAATACCACGTTATAAGGAAATACAGTGTTGCAGAGTAAAGACAAAAACGTACATATTGGAAACACTTTACGAGAAGAAATAACGCATCATAAATTATTAACTTGTATCTCCTAAACAACAAGTGGTAACTCGAAAAGATTTGGTTTGACGTGTACGTCTAAAAGTGTAGCCTCAAAGACAACGAACAGAATTTTCTTTCGTCAAAATTTGTGAGAAAACCACGTTTTAAGGAAATCCTGCATCCTGCGAAATTATCTTGTTTCTCCTAAACAACACGTTGTAATTCGAAAAGCTTTGGTGTTGCATGTATGTCTATGCGTGTGGCCTCAAAAGAGAATTCACAGGAGAGTTTCTGTCGAAAGAATATGTAAGAATACCACGTTATAAGGAAATACAGTGTTGCAGCATAAAGACAAATACGTACGTATTGGAAACACTTTACGAGAAGAAATAACGCATCGTACAAAATTAGCTTGTATCTCCTAACTAACACGTTGTAATTCGAAAAGATTTTGTGTGGCGTGTACGTCTAAACGTGTAGCCTCAAAAGAGAACCCAGAAGAGAATTTTCTTTCGTCAAAATTTGTCAGAAAACCATGTTCTAAGGAAATACCTCATCGTGAGAAATTACCTTGTTTTTCCTAAACTACACGTTGTAACTCGAAAAGCTTTGGTGTTGCGTGTATGTCTAAGCGTGTAGCCTCAAAAGAGGACACAGGAGAGTTTTCTCTCGAAAGAATATGTAGGAATACCACGTTATAAGGAAATACAGTGTTGCAGAGTAAAGATAAATAGGTAGTAATTGTAAATACTATACGAGAAGAAATGACGCATGGTACAAAATTAGCTTGTATCTCCTAAACAACACGTTGTAATTCGATAATATTTGGTGTGGCGTGTGCGTTTAAAAGTGTAGCCTCAAAAGAGAACCCACAGGAGAATTTTCTTTCTTCAAAATTTGTCAGAAAACCACGTTTTAAGGAAATCCCTCATCGTGCGAATTTATCTTGTTTTTCCTAAACAACACGTTGTAACTCAAAAAGCTTTGGTGTTCGTGTATGTCTAAGCATGTAGCCTCAAAAGAGAATGCACAGGAGAGTTTTCTCTCGAAAGAATATATAAGAATACCACGTTATAAGGAAATACAGTGTTGCAAAATAAAGACAAATACGTACGTATTGGAAACACTTTACGAGAAGAAATAATGCATCGTACAAAAATAGCTTGTTTCTCCTAAAGAACACGTTGTAACTCGAAAATATTTGGCGTGGTGTGTACGTCTAAACATGTAGCCTCAAAAGAGAACCCACAGGAGAAATTTCTTTCGTCAAAATTTGTCAGAAAACCACGTTTTAAGGAAATCCCGCATCATGCGAAATTATCTTGTTTTTCCTAAACAACACGTTGTAACTCGAAAAGCTTTGGTGTTTCGTGTATGTCTAAGCATGTAGCCTCAAAAGAGAAGGCACGGGAGAGTTTTCTCTCAAAATAATATGCAAGAATACCACGTTATAAGGAAATACAGTGTTGCAGAATAAAGACAAATACGTATGTATTGGAAACACTTTAGGAGAAGAAATAACATATCTTACAAAATTAGCTTGTATCTCCAAAACAACACGTTGTAACTCGAAAAGATTTGGTGTGGCATATTCCTCTAAACGTGTAGCCTCAAAAGAGAACCCACAGGAGAATTTTCTTTGGTCAAAATTTGTCAGAAAACCAGGTTTTAACGAAATCCCATATCGTGCGAAATTATCTTGTTTTTCCTAAACAACACGTTGTAACTCGAAAATCTTTGGTGTTGCGTGTATGTCTAAGCATGTAGCCTCAAAGAGAACACACAGGAGAGTTTTCTCTCGAAAGAATATATAAGAATACCACGTTATAAGGAAATACAGTGTTGCAGAGTAAAGACAAATACGTACGTATTGGAAACAGTTTACGAGAAGAAATAACGCATCATAAAATATTTGCTTGTATCTTCTAAACAACACGTTGTAACTCGAAAAGATTTGGTGTGGCGTGTACGTCTAAACGTGTAGCCTCAAAAGAGAACTTATAGGAGAATTTTCTTTCGTCAAAATTTTTCAGAAAATCACATTTTAAGGAAATCCCGCATCGTGCGAAATTATCTTGATTTTCCTAAACAACACCTTGTAACTCGAAAAGCTTTCGTGTTGCGTGTATGTCTAAGTGTGTAACCTCAAAAGAGAAGGCACAGGAGAGTTTTCTCTCGAAAGAATATGTAAGAATACCACGTTAATAGGAAATACAGTGTTGCAGAGTAAAGACAAATACGTACCTATTGGAAACACTTTACGAGAAGAAATAACGCATCGTACAAAATTAGCTTGTATCTCCTAAACAACACGTTGTAACTCGAAAAGATTTGGTGTGGCGTGTACGTCTAAACATGTAGCCTCAAAAGAGAACCCATAGGAGAATTTTCTTTCGTCAAAATTTTTCAGAAAATCACGTTTTAAGGAAATCCCGCATCGTGCGAAATTATCTTGTTTTTCCTAAACAACACGTTGTTACTCGAAAAGCTTTCGTGTTGCGTGTATGCCTAAGTGTGTAGCCTCAAAAGAGAAGGCACAGGAGAGTTTTCTCTCGAACGAATATATAAGAATACCACATTATAAGGAAATACAGTTTTGCGGAGTAAAGACAAATACATATGTATTGGAAACACTTTACGAGAAGAAATAGCGCATCGTACAAAATTAGCTTGTATCTCCTAAACAACACGTTGTAACTCGGAAAGATTTGGTGTGGCGTGTACGTCTAAACATGTAGCCTCAAAAGAGAACCCATAGGAGAATTTTCTTTCCTCAAAATTTTTCAGACAATCACGTTTTAAGGAAATCCCACATCTTGCGAAATTATCTGGTTTTTCCTAAACCACACGTTGCAACTCAAAAAACTTTGGTGTTGCGCATATGTCTAAGTGTGTAGCCTCAAAAAAGAAGGCACAGGATAGTTTTCTCTTGAAAGAATATGTAAGAACACCAAGTTAAAAGGAAATACAATGTTGCAGAGTAAAGACAAATACATACGTATTGGAAACACTTTACGAGAAGAAATAACGCATCATACAAAATTAGCTTCGATCTCCTAAACAACACGTTGTAACTCGAAAGGAATTGGTGTGGCGTGTACGTCTAAACGTGTAGCCTCATAAGAGAACCCATAGGAGAATTTTCTTTCGTCAAAATTTTTCAGGATTTCCATAAAACCTGGTTTTCTGACAAATTTTGACCAAAGAAAATTCTCCTGTGGGTTCTCTTTTGAGGCTACACGTTTAGAAATGCACGCCACACCAAATCTTTTCGAGTTACAACGTGTTGTTTAGGAGATACAAGCTAATTTTTACAATGCACTATTTCTTATTGTAAAGTGTTTCCAATGCGTAGGTATTTCTCTTTACTCTGCAACACTGTATTTCCTCATAACGTGGTATTCTTACATATTCTTTCGCAGGAAACTGTCCTGTGCGTTCTCCTTTGAGGCTACAAGCTTAGACATACACGCAACACCAAAGCTTTTCGAGTTACAACGTGTTGTTTAGGAAAAACAAGATAATTTCGCATGATGTGGGATTTCCGTAAAACATGGTATTCTGAAAAATTTTGACGAAAGAAAATTCTCCTGTGGGTTCCCTTTTGAGGCTACATGTTTAGATGCAAACGTCACATCAAATCTTTTCGAGTTACAACGAGTTGTTTAGGAGGTACAAGCTAATTTTGTACCATGCGTTATTTCTTCTCGTAACGTGTTTCCAATACGTAAGTATTTGTCATTACTCTGCAACACTGTATTTCCTTATACCGTGGTATTCTTACATATTCTTTCGAGAGAAAACTCTCCTGTGCATTCTCTTTTGAGGCTACATGCTTAGACATACACGCAACACCAAAGCTTTTCGAGTTACAACGTGTTGTTTAGGAAAAACAAGATAATTTCGCACGATGCGGGATTTCCTTAAAACGTGGCTTGCTGACAAATTTTGACCAAAGAAAATTCTCCGGTGGCTTCTCTTTTGAGGCTACACCTTTAGACTTACATGCCAAACAAAATCTTTTCGAGTTACAAGGTGTTGTTTAGGAGATACAAGCTAATTTTGTACAAATGCGTTATTTCTTCTCGTAAAGTTTTTCCAATACGTACGTATTTTTCTTTACTCTGCAACACTGTATTTCCTTATAATGTGGTTTTCTTACATATTCTTTCGAGAGAAAACTCTCCTGTGCGCTCTCTTTTGAGGCTACATGCTTAGACATACACGCAACACCAAAGCTTTTCAAGTTGCAACGTGTAGTTTAGGAAAAACAAGATAATTTCGCACGATGCGTGATTTCCTTAGAAAATGTTTTTCAGACAAATTTTGACGGAAGAAAATTCTCCTGTGGGTTCTTTTTTGAGGCTACACGTTTAGACGTACACACCACACCAAATATTTTCGAGTTACAACGTGTTGTTTAGGAGATGCAAGCTAATTTTGTACGATGCGTTATTTCTTCTCATAAAGTGTTTTCTATGTGTACATATTTGTCTTTATTCTGCAACACTGTATTTCCTTATAACTTGGTAGTCTTACATATTCTTTCGAGAGAAAACTCTTTTGTAATATGCGTTATTTCTTCTCGTAAAGTATTTACAATAACTACCTATTTATCTTTACTCTGCAACACTGTATTTACGTATAACGTGGTATTCTTACATATTCTTTCGAGAGAAAACTCTCCTGTGCATTCTCTTTTGAGGCTACACGCATAGACGTACACGCAACACCAAAGCTTTTCGAGTTACAATGTGTTGTTTAGGAAAAACAAGATAATTTTGCACGATACGGGATTTCCTTAATACATGGTTTTCTGACAAATTTTGACGAAAGAAAATTCTCCTGTGGGTTCTCTTTTGAGGCTACACGTTTAGACGTACACGCCACACCAAATCTTTCGAGTTACAAAGTGTTGTTTAGGAGATAAAAGCTTAATTTTTACGATGCTTTATTTCTTCTCATAAAGTGTTTCCAATACGTACATATTTGTCTTTACTCTGCAACACTGTATTTCCTTATAACATTGTATTCTTACATATTCTTTCGAGAGAAAACTCTCCTGTGCATTGTCTTTTGAGGCTACACGCTTAGACATACAGGCAACACCAAAGCTTTTCGAGTTACAACGTGTTGTTTAGGAAAAACAAGATAATTTCGCACAATGAGGGATTTCATTAAAACGTGATTTCTGAAAAATTTTGACGAAAGAAAATTCTCCTGTCGGTCCTCTTTTGAGGCTACACGTTTAGACGTACATGCCACACCAAATATTTTCGAATTCCAACGTGTTGTTTAGGAGATACAATCTAATTTTGTACCATGCGTCATTTCTTCTCGTAAAGTATTTACAATAACTACCTATTTATCTTTACTCTTCAACACGGTATTTCCTTATAACGTGGTATTCTTACATATTCTTTCGAGAGAAAACTCTCCTGTGCGTTCTCTTTTGAGGCTACACGCTTAGACATACACGCAACACCAAAGCTTTTCGAGTTACAACGTGTTGTTTAGGAAAAACAAGATAATTTCGCACGATGCGGGATTTCCTTAAAACGTGGTTTTCTGTCAAATTTTGACCAAAGAAAATTCTCCTTTGGGTTCTCTTTTGAGGCTACACATTTAGACGTACACGCCACACCAAATCCTTTCGAGTTACAAGGTGTTGTTTACGAGATACTAGCTAATTTTGTACGATGCGTTATTTCTTCTCATAAAGTTTTTCCAATACGTACGTATTTTTCTTTACTCTGCAACACTGTATTTCCTTATAACGTGGTATTCTTACATATTCTTTCGAGAGAATACTCTCCTGTGCGTTCTCTTTTGATGCTACATGCTTAGACATACACGCAACACCAAAGCTTTTCGAGTTACATTGGGCTGTTTAGGAAAAACAAGATAATTTCGCACGATGAGGGATTACCTTAAAACGTGGTTTTCTGAAAAATTTTGACGAAAGAAAATTCTCCTGTGGGTTCTCTTTTGAGGCTACACATTTAGACATACACGCCACACCAAATATTTTCGAATTACAACGTGTTGTTTAAGAGATACAAGCTAATTTTGTACCATGCGTTATTTTTTCTCGTAAAGTATTTACAATAACTACCTATTGATCTTTACTCTGCAACACTGTATTTCTTTATAACATGGTATTCTTTCGAGAGAAAACTCTCCTGTGCGTTCTCTTTTGAAGCTACACTCTTAGACATACACGCAACACCAAAGCTTTACGAGTTACCAAGTATTGTTTAGGAAAAACAATATAATTTCGCACGATGAGGGATTTCCTTAAAACGTGATTTTCTGACAAATTTTGACCAAAGAAAATTCTCCTGTGGGTTCTCTTTTGAGGCTACACGTTTGACGTACACGCCACACCAAATCCTTTCGAGTTACAAGGTGTTGTTTAGGAGATACAAGCTAATTTTGTAGGATGCGTTATTTCTTCTCGTAAAGTTTTTCCAATACGTACGTATTTTTCTTTACTCTGCAACACTGTATTTCCTTATAACGTGGAATTCTTACATATTCTTTTGAGAGAAAACTCTCCTGTGCGTTCTCCTTTTAGGCTAAACACTTAGACATACACGCAACACCAAAGCTTTTCGAGTTAAAACGTGTTGTTTAGGAAAAACCAGATAATTTCGCACGATGCGGGAGTTCCTTAAAACGTGGTTTTCTGACAAATTTTGACCAAAGAAAATTCTCTTGTGGGTTCTCTTTTGAGGCTACACGTTTGACGTACACGCCACACCAAATCCTTTCGAGTTACAAGGTGTTGTTTAGGAGATACAAGCTAATTTTGTAGGATGCGTTATTTCTTCTCGTAAAGTTTTTCCAATATGCACGTATTTTTCTTTACTCTGCAACACTGTATTTCCTTATAACGTGGTATTCTTACATATTCTTTCGAGAGAAAACTCTCCTGTGCGCTCTCTTTTGAGGCTACATGCTTAGTCATACACGCAACACCAAATCTTCTCGAGTTACAACGTATTGTTTAGGAGATACAAGCTAATTTTCAATGATGCATTATTTCTTCTCGTAACGTTTAAGTGTTTCCAAAAGGTACGTATTTTTCTTTACTTTGCAACACTGTATATCCTTATGACGTGGTATTCTTACATATTTTTTGAGAGAAAACTCTCCTGTGCATTCTCTTTTGAGGCTACACGCTTAGACATACACGCTACACCAAAGATTTTCGAGTTACAACGTGCTGTTTAGGAGATACAAGCTAATTTTGAACGATGCGTTATTTCTTATCCTAAAGTGTTTCCAAAACGTACGTATTTGTCTTTCCTCTACAACACTGTATTTCCTTATAACATGGTATTCGTACATATTCTTTCGAGACAAAACTCTCCTGTGCATTCTCTTTTGAGGCTACACGCTTAGACATACACGCAACACCAATGCATTTCGAGTTAGATCGTGTTGTTTATGAAAAACAAGATAATTTCGCAAGATGCGGGAATTCCTTAAAACGTGGTTTTCTGACAAATTTTGACGAAAGAAAATTCTCCTGTGGGTTTTCATTTGAGGCTACACGCTTAGACGTACACGCCACACCAAATCTTTTCGAGTTACAACGTGTTGTTTAGGAGATACAAGGTAATTTTGTACGATGCGTTATTTCTTCTCCTAAAGTGTTTCCAATACGTACGTATTTGTCTTTACTCTACAACATTGTATTTCCTTATAACATGGTATTTGTACATATTCTTTCATGAGAAAACTCTCCTGTGCGTTCTCTTTTGAGGCTAGACGCTTAGACATACACGCAACACCAAAGCATTTCGAGTTAGAACATGTTTAGGAAAAACAAGATAATTTCGCAAGATGCGGGAATTCTTTAAAACGTAGTTTTCTGACAAATTTTGACGAAAGTAAATTCTCCTGTGGGTTTTCATTTGAGGCTACACATTTAGACGTACACGCCACACCAAATCTTTTCAAGTTACAACGTGTTGTTTAGGAGATACAAGCTAATTTTTTACGATGCTTTATATCTTCTAGTAAAGTTTAAGTGTTTCCAAAAGCTACATATTTATCTTTAATTTGCCACACGGTATTTCCTTATAACGTGGTATTCTTACATACTCGTTCGAGAGAAATCTCTCCTGTGCGTTCTCTATTGAGGCTACATGCTTAGACATACATGCAACATCAAAAATTTTCGAGTTACAATGTGTTGTTTAGGAAAAACAAGATAGTTTCGCACGATGCGAGATTTCCTTAATAAGTGGTTTTCTGACAAATTTTGACGAAAGAAAATTCTCCTGTGGGTTCTCCTTTGAGGCTACACGTTTAGACGTACACGCCACACCAACTCTTTTCGAGTTACAATGTGTTGTTTAGGAGATACAAACTAAATTTTACGATGCGTTATTTCTTCTCGTAAAGTGTTTCAAATACATATGTATTTGTCTTTACTCTGCAAAATTGTATTTCCTTATAATGTGGTATTCTTACATGTTCTTTCGAGAGAAAACTCTCCTGTGAGTTCTCTTTTGAGGCTACACGCTTAGACATACACGCAACATCAAAGCTTTTCGAGTTACAACGTGTTGTTTAGGAAAAACATGATAATTTCTCACGATGAGTGATTTCCTTAAAACATGGTTTTCTGACAAATTTTATCAAAAAACAATTCTCCTGTGGGTTCTCTTTTGAGGCTACACGTTTAGACGTACACGCCACACCAAATCTTTTCGAGTTACAACATGTTGTTTAGGAGATACAAGCTAATTTTGTACGATGCATTATTTCTTCTCGTAAAGTGTTTCCAATACGTACTAATTTGTCTTTACTCTGCATCACTGTATTTCCTTATAACGTGGTATTCTTACATATTCTTTCGAGAGAAAAGTCTCCTGTGCGTTCTCTTTTGAGGCTACATGATTAGACATACACGCAACACCAAAGCTTTTCGAGTTACAACGTGTTGTTTAGGAAAAAGAAGATAATTTCGCACGATGCGGGATTTCCTTAAAACGAGGTTTTCTGACAAATTTTGACCAAAGAAAATTCTCCTGTGTGTTCTCTTTTGAGGCTACACGTTTAGACGTACACGCCACACCAAATCTTTTCGAGTAACAACATGTTGTTTAGGAGATACGAGCTAATTTTTTGCGATGCATTCTTTCTTCCTGTGCCTTCTCTTTTGAGGCTACATGCTCATAAATGCGCGCAACACCAAAGCTTTTCGAGTTACAACGTGTTGTTTAAGAGATACAAGCTAATTTTGTACTATGCTTTACTTCTCGTAAAGTTTAAGTGTTTCCAAAAGGTACGTATTTGTCTTTACTTTGCAGCACTGTATTTTCTTATAACGTGTTATTCTTATATATTCTTTCGAGAGAAAACTCTCCTGTGCGTTCTCTTTTCTGACAAATTTTAACGAAAGAAAATTCTCCTGTGGCTTCTCTTTTGAGGCTACACGTTTAGACGTACATGCCAAACCAAATCTTTTCGAATTACAAAGTGTTGTTTAGGAGACACAAGCTAATTTTGTACGATGCGTTATTTCTTCTTGTAAAGTGTTTCCAATAGGTATATATTTGTCTTTACTCTGCAACACTGTATTTCCTTATAATGTGCGGGATTTCCTTAAAACATGGTTTTCTGACAAATTTTGACCTAAGAAAATTCTCCTGTGGGTTCTCTTTTGAGGCTACACGTTTAGACGTACATGCCACACCAAATCTTTTCGGTTACAACGTGTTGTTTAGGAGATACAAGCTAATTTTTTATGATGCGTTATTTCTTCTCGTATAGTGTTTCCAATACGTACATGTTTGTCTTTACTCTGAAACACTGTAATTCCTTATAACGTGGTTTTCTTACATATTCTTTCGAGAGAAAACTCTCCTGTGCGTTCTCTTTTGAGGCTACACACTTAGACATACACGCAACACCAAAGCTTTTCGAGTTACAACGTTTTGTTTAGGAAAAACAAGATAATTTCGCACAATGCGGGATTTCCTTAAAACGTGGTTTTCTGAAAAATGTTGACAAAAGAAAATTTTCCTGTGAGTTCCCGTTTGAGGCTAGACGTTTAGACGTACACGCCACACCAAATCTTTTCGAGTTACAAAATGTTGTTTAGGAGATACAAGCTAATTTTTGCGATGCGTTATTTCTTCTCATAAAGTGTTTCCAATATGTATGTATTTGTCTTTACTCTGCAACACTGTATTTCCTTATAACGTGGTATTCTTATATTTTCTTTCCAGAGAAAACTCTCCTGTGCCTTCTCTTTTGAGGCTACACGCTTTGAAATGCACGCAACACCAAAGCTTTTCGAGTTACAAAGTGTTGTTTAAGAGATACAAGCTAATTTTGTACGATGCGTTATTTCTTCTCGTAAAGTTTAAGTGTTTCCAATATGTACATATTTGTCTTTATTCTACAACACTGTAATTCCTTATAACATGGTGTTCTTACTTATTCATTCGAGAGAAAACTCTCCTCTGCGTTCTCTTTTGAGGCTACACGCTTAGACATACACGCAACACCAAAGCTTTTCGAGATACGACGTGTTGTTTAGGAAAAACAAGAATATTTCGCACTATGCAGGATTTCCTTAAAACGTGGTTTTCTGACAAATTTTGACGAACCAAAATTCTCCTGTGGGTTCTCTTTTGAGGCTACACGTTAAGATGTACACGCCACACCAAATGTCTTCAAGTTACAGCGTGTTGTTTAGGAGATTCAAGCTAATTTTGTACGATGCATTATTTCTTTTCCTAAAGTGTTTCCAATACGTACATATTTGTCTTTACTCTGCAACACTTTATATCCTTATAACATGGTATTCTTACATATTATTTCGAGAGAAAACTCTCCTGTGCCTTCTCTTTGGAGGCTACACACTTAGACATACACGCAACACGAAAGTTTTTCGAGTTACAACGTGTTGTTTAGGAAAAAAAAGATAATTTTGCACGATGCGGGATTTCCTTAAAACGTGATTTTCTGAAAAATTTTGACGAAAGAAAATTCTCCTATGGGTTCTCCTTTGTGGCTACACGTTTAGACGTACACGCCACACCAATTCATTTCGAGTTACAACGTGTTGTTTGGGAGATACAAGCTAATTTTGTAAGCCGCATCGTGAAAAATTATCTTGTTTTTCCTGAACAACACGTTGTAACTCGAAAAGCTTTGGTATTGCGTGTATGTGTGAGCATGTAGCCTCTAAAGACAATGCACAGGAGAGTTTTCTCTCGAAAGAACATGTAAGAATACAACATTATAAGGAAATACAGTGTTGCAGAGTAAAGACAAATACGTACGTATTGGAAACACTTTACGAGAAGAAATAACGCATCGTACAAAATTAGCTGTATCTCCTAAACAACACGTGGTAACTCGAAAGGATTTGGTGTGGCGTGTACCTCTAAACGTGTAGCCTCAAAAGAGAACCCACAGGAGAATTTTCTTTCGTCAAAATTTGTCAGAAAACCACGTTTTAAGGAAATCCGCATCGTGCGAAATTATCTTGTTTTTCATAAACAACACGTTGTAACTCGAAAAGCTTTGGCGTTGCCTATATGTCTACGCGTGTAGCCTCAAAAGAGAACGCACAGGAGAGTTTTCCCTCAAAAGAATATGTAAGAATACCACGTTATATGGAAATACAGTGTTGCAGAGTAAAGACAATTAAGTACGTATTGGAAACACTTTACAAGAAGAAATAACGCATCGTACAAAATTTGCTTGTATCTCCTAAACAACAAGTTGTACCTCGAAAAGATTTGGTGTGGCTCGTAGGTCTAAACTTGTAGCCTCAAAAGACAACCCACAGGGGAACTTTCTTTCGTCAAAATTTGTCAGAAAACCACGTTTTAAGGAAATCCCGCATAGTGCAAAATTATCTTGTTTTTCCTGAACAACACGTTGTAACTCGAAAAGCTTTGGTGTTGCGTGTATGTGTGAGCATGTAGCCTCTAAAGAGAATTCACAGGAGAGTTTTCTTTTGAAAGAACATGTAAGAATTCAACATTATAAGAAAATACAGTGTTGCAGTGTAAAGACAAATACGTACGTTTGGAAACACTTTACGAGAAGAAATAACGCATCGTACAAAATTAGCTTGTATCTCCTAAACAACACGTGGTAACTCGAAAGGATTTGGTGTGGCGTGTACCTCTAAACGTGTAGCCTCAAAAGAGAACCCACAGGAGAATTTTCTTTCGTCAAAATTTGTCAGAACACCACGTTTTAAGGAAATCCCGCATCGTGGGAAATTATCTTGTTTTTCATAAACAACACGTTGTAACTCGAAAAGCTTTGGTGTTGTCTGTATGTCTAAGTGTGTAGCCTCAAAGGGGAATGCACAGGATAGTTTTCTATCGAAAGAATATGTAAGAATACCACGTTATAACGAAATAAAATGTTGCAGAGTAAAGACAAATACGTATGTATTGGAACCACTTTATGAGAATAATTAACACATCGTAAAAAATTAGCTTGTATCTCCTAAACAACACGTTGTAACTCGACAAGATTTGTTGTGGCCTGTACGTCTAAATGTGTAGCCTCAAAAGAGAACCCACAGGAGAATTTTCTTTCGTCAAAATTTTTCAGAAAACCTCGTTTTAAGGAAATCCCGCATCATGCGATATCATCTTCTTTTTAATAAACAACATGTTGTAACTCGAAAAGCTTTGGTGGTGCGTGTATGTGTAAGCATGTAGCCTCAAAAGAAAAGGCACAGGAGAGTTTTCTCTCGGAAGAATATGTAAGAATACTACGTTATAAGGAAATACAATTTTGCAGAGTAAAGACAAATAAGTACTTATTGGAAACACTTTATGAGAAGAAATAACGCATCGTACAAAATTGGCTTGTATCTCCTAAACAACACGTTGTAATTCGAAAAGATTTGGTGTGACGTGTACGTCTAAACATGTAGCCTAAAAAGAGAACCCACAGGAGAACTTTCTTTCGTCAAAATTTTTCAGAAAACCACGTTTTATGGAAATCTCGCATCGTGCGAAATTATCTTGTTTTTCCTAAACAACACTTTGTAACTCGAAAAGCTTTGGCGTTGCGTGTATGTCTAAGCATGTAGCCTCAAAAGAGAATGCACAGGAGAGTTTTCCCTCGAAACAATATGTAAGAATACCACGTTATAAGGAAATACAGTGTTGCAGATTAAAGACAGATAAGTACTTATTGGAAACACTTTACAAGAAGAAATAACACATCGTAAAAATTAGATTGTATCTCTTAAACAACACGTTGTAACTCGAAAAGATTTGGTGTGGCGTGTACGTCTAAACGTGTAGCCTCAAAAGAGAACCCACAGGAGAATTTTCTTTCGTTATAATTTTTCAGAAAACCACGTTTTAAGGAAATCCTGCATCGTGCGAAATCATCTTCTTTTTCCTAAAAAACATGTTGCAACTCGAAAAGCTTTAGTGTTGCGTGTATGTCTAAGCGTGGAGCCTCAAAAGAGAAGGCACAGGAGCATTTTCTCTCGAAAGAATATGTAAGAATACCACGTTATAAGGTAATACAATTTTGCAGAGTAAAGACAAATAAGTACATATTGGAAACACTTTACGAGAAGAAATAACGCATCATACAAAATTAACTTGTATCTCCTAAACAACACGTTGTATCTCGAAAAGATTTGGTGTGACGTGTATGTCTAAACGTGTAGCCTCAAAAGAGAACCCACAGGAGAATTTTCTTTCATCAAAATTTGTCAGAAACCACGTTTTAAGGAAATCTCGCATCGTGGGAAATTATCTTGTTTTTCCTAAACAACACGTTGTAAGTCGAAAAGCTTTGGCGTTGCGTGTATGTCTAAGCATGTAGCCTCAAAAGAGAACGCACAGGAGAGTTTGCCCTCGAAAGAATATGTAAGAATACCACGTTATAAGGAAATACAGTGTTGCAGATTAAAGACAAATAAGAACGTATTGGAAAAACTTTCCAAGAAGAAATAACGCATCGTACAAAATTTGCTTGTATCTCCTAAACAAGAAGTTGTAACTCGAAAATATTTGGTGTGGCATGTATGTCTAAACGTGTAGCCTCAAAAGACGACCCACAGGAGAACTTTCTTTCGTCAAAATTTTTCAGAAACCAAGTTTTAAGGAAATCCCGCATCTTTAAAAATTATCTTGTTTTTCCTAACAACACGTTGTAACTCGAAAAGCTTTGGTATTGCGTGTATGTGTGAGCATGTAGCCTCTAAAGACAATGCACAGGAGAGTTTTCTCTCGAAAGAACATGTAAGAATACAACATTATAAGGAAATACAGTGTTGCAGAGTAAAGACAAATACGTACGTATTGGAAACACTTTACGAGAAGAAATAATGCATCATACAAAATTAGCTGTATCTCCTAAACAACACGTGGTAACTCGAAAGGATTTTGTGTGGCGTGTACCTCTAAACGTGTAGCCTCAAAAGAGAACCCACAGCAGAATTTTCTTTCATCAAAATTTGTCAGAAAACCACGTTTTAAGGAAATCCCGCATCGTGCGAAATTATCTTGTTTTTCATAAACAACATGTTGTAACTCGAAAAGCTTTGGCGTTGCCTATATGTCTAAGCATGTAGCCTCAAAAGAGAACGCACAGGAGAGTTTTCCCTCAAAAGAATATGTAAGAATACCACGTTATATGGAAATACAGTGTTGCAGAGTAAAGACAATTAAGTACGTATCAGAAACACTTTACAAGAAGAAATAACGCATCGTACAAAATTTGCTTGTATCTCCTAAACAACAAGTTGTAACTCGAAAAGATTTGGTGTGGCATGTACGTCTAAACCTGTAGCCTCAAAAGAAAACCCACAGGAGAACTTTCTTTCGTCAAAATTTGTCAGAAAACCACGTTTTAAGGAAATCCCGCATAGTGCAAAATTATCTTGTTTTTCCTGAACAACACGTTGTAACTCGAAAAGCTTTGGTGTTGCGTGTATGAGTGAGCATGTAGCCTCTAAAGAGAATGCACAGGAGAGTTTTCTCTCGAAAGAACATGTAAGAATTCAACATTATAAGGAAATACAGTGTTGCAGTGTAAAGACAAATACGTACGTTTGGAAACACTTTACGAGAAGAAGTAACGCATCGTACAAAATTAGCTTGTATCTCCTAAACAACACGTGATAACTCGAAAGGATTTGGTGTGGCATGTACCTCTAAACGTGTAGCCTCAAAAGAGAACCCACAGGAGAATTTTCTTTCGTCAAAATGTGTCAGAACACCACGTTTATGGAAATCCCGCATCGTGCGAAATTATCTAGTTTTTCATAAACAACACGTTGTAACTCGAAAAGCTTTGGTGTTGCCTGTATGTCTAAGTGTGTAGCCTCAAAGGGGAACACACAGGATAGTTTTCTATCGAAAGAATATGTAAGAATACCACGTTATAAGGAAATACAATGTTGCAGAGTAAAGACAAATGCGTATGTATTAGAAACATTTTACGAGAATAATTAACACATCGTAAAAAATTAGCTTGTATCTCCTAAACAACACGTTGTAACTCGACATGATTTGGTGTGTCCTGTATGTCTAAATGTGTAGCCTCAAAAGAGAACCCACAGGAGAATTTTCTTTCGTCAAAATTTTTCAGAAAACCTCGTTTTAAGGAAATTCCGCATTATGCGAAATCATCTTCTTTTTCCTAAACAACATGTTGTAACTCGAAAAGCTTTGCTGTAGCTTGTATGTGTAAGCGTGGAGCCTCAAAAGAGAAGGCACAGGAGAGTTTTCTCTCGAAAGAATATGTAAGAATACCACGTTATAAGGAAATACAATTTTGCAGAGTAACGACAAATAAGTACTTATTGGAAACACTTTATGAGAAGAAATAACTCATCGTACAAGTTTACCTTGTATCTCCTAAACAACACGTTGTAACTCGAAAAGATTTGGTGTGACGTGTACGTCTAAACATGTAGCCACAAAAGAGAACCCACAGGAGAATTTTCTGTGGTCAAAATTTTTCAGAAAACCACGTTTTATGGAAATCTCGCATCGTGCGAAATTATCTTGTTTTTCCTAAACAACACTTTGTAACTCGAAAAGATTTGGCGTTGCGTGTATGTCTAAGAATGTAGCCTCAAAAGAGAACGCACAGGAGAGTTTTCCCTCGAAAGAATATGTAAGAATACCACGTTATAAGGAAATACAGTGTTGCAGAGTAAAGACAGATAAGTACTTATTGGAAACACTTTACAAGAAGAAATAATGCATCGTACAAAATTTGCTATTATCTCCTAAACAACAAGTTGTAACTCGAAATATTTGGTGTGGCTCGTATGCCTAAATGTGTAGCCTCAAAAGAGAAGACACAGGAGAATTTTCTTTCGTCAAAATTTGTCTGAACACCAAGTTTTAAGGAAATCCCGCATCGTGCGAAATTATCTTGTTTTTCATAAACAACACGTTGTAACACGAAAAGCTTTGGTGTTGCCTGTATGTCTCAGTGTGTAGCCTCAAAAGGGAACACACAGGATAGTTTTCTCTCGAAAGAATATGCAAGAATACCACGTTATAAGGAAATACAGTGTTGCAGAGTAAAGACAAATACGTACGTATTGGAAACACTTTACGAGAAGAAATAACGCATCGTACAAAATTAGCATGTATCTCCTAAACAACACGTGTTAACTCGAAAGGATTAGGTGTGGCGTGCATGTCTAAACGTGAAGCCTCAAAAGAGAAACCACAGAGTAATTTTCTTTCGTCAAAATTTGTCAGAAAATCATGTTTTAAGGAAATAAGGCATCGTGCGAAATTATCTTGTTTTTTATAAACAACTCGTTGTAACTCGAAAAGCTATGGTGTTGCCTCTATGTCTAAGTGTTTAGCCTCAAAAGGGAACGCACAGGATAGTTTTCTCTCGAAAGAATATGTAAGAATATCACGTTATAAGGAAATACAATGTTGCAGAGTAAAGACAAATACATACATATTGGAAACACGTTACGAGAAGAATTAACGCATTATAAAATATTAGCTTGTCTCTCCTAAACAAGATGTTGTAACTCGAAAAGATTTGGTGGCATGTACGTTTAAATATGTAGCCTCAAAAGAGAACCCACAGGAGAATTTTCTTTCGTAAAAAATTTTCAGAAAACCAGGTTTTAAGGAAATCCCGCATCGTGCGAAATCATCTTCTTTTTCCTAAACAACATGTTTTAACTCGAAAAGCTTTGGTGTTGCGTGTTTGTCTAATCGTGTAGCCTCAAAAGAGAATGCACAGGAGAGTTTTCCCTCGAAAGAATATGTAACAATACCATGTTTTAAGGAAATACAGTGTTGCAGAGTAATGACAAATATGTACGTTTTGGAAACACTTTACGAGAAGAAATAACACATCGTACAATATTTGCTTGTATCTCCTAAACAACACGTTGTAACTCAAAAATAGTTGGTGTGGCTCGTACGTCTACACGTGTAGCCTCAAAAGAGAACCCACAGGAGAACTTTCTTTCGTCAAAATTTGTCAGAAAACCACGTTTTAAGGAAATCCCGCATCGTACAAAATTATTTTGTTTTTCCTAAACAACACATTGTAATTCGAAAAGCTTTAGTGTTGCGTGTATGTCTGAGCATATAGCCTCTAAAGGGAATGCACAGGAGAGTTTTCTCTCGAAAGAACATGTAAGAATACAACGTTATAAGGAAATACAGTGTTGCAGAGTAAAGACAAATATGTACGTATTGGAAACACTTTACGAAAAGAAATAACGCATCATACAAAATTAGCTTGTATCTCCTAAACAACACGTGGTAACTCGAAATGATTTGGTGTGGCATGCACGTCTAAACGTGTAGCCTCAAAAGAGAAGCCACAGGAGAATTTTCCTTCGTCAAAATTTGTCAGAAAACCACGTTTTAAGGAAATCCTGCATCGTGCGAAATTATCTTGTTTTCCATAAACAACACGTTGTAACTCGAAAAGCTTTGGTGTTGCCTGTATGTCTAAGTGTGTAGCCTCAAAATGGAACGCACAGGATCGTTTTCTCTCGGAGGAATATGTAAGAATACCACGTTATAAGGAAATATAATGTTGCAAAGACAAATAGGTACTTATTGGAAACACTTTATGAGAATAATTAACACATCGTAAAAAATTAGCTTGTATGTCCTAAACAACACATTGTAATTCGAAAAGATTTGGTGTGGCTCGTACCTCTACACGTGTAGCCTCAAAAGAGAACCCACAGGAGAACTTTCATTCGTCAAAATTTTTCAGAAAACCACCTTCTATGGAAATCTCGCATCGTGCTAAATTATCTCGTTTTTCCTAAACAACACATTGTAACTCGAAAAGCTTTGGCATTGCGTGTTTGTCTAAGCGTGTCGCCTCAAAGAGAACGCACATGAGAGTTTTCCCTAGAAATAATACGTAAGAATACCACGTTATAAGGAAATACAGTGTTGCAGATTAAAGACAAATAAGTACGTATTGAAAACACTTTACGAGAAGAAATAATGCATCGTACAAAATTAGCTTGTATCTCCTAAACAACACGTGGTAACTTGAAAGGATTTGGTGTGGCGTGTACGTCTAAACGTGTAGCCTCAAAAGAGAACCCACAGGAGAATTTTCTTTCTTCAATATTTTTCAGAAAACCACTTTTTAAGGAAATCCCGCATTGTGCGAAATCATCTTCTTTTTCCTAAATAACATGTTGTAACTCAAAAAGCTTTGGTGTTGCGTGTATGTGTAAGCGTGGAGCCTCAAAAGAGAAGGCACTGGAGAGTTTTCTCTCGAAAGAATATGTAAGAATACCACGTTATAAGGAAATACAATTTTGCAGAGTAAAGACAAATAAGTACATATTGGAAACACTTTATGAGAAGAAATAACGCATCTTACAATATTAGCTTGTATCTCCTAAACAACACGTTGTAACTCGAAAATATTTGGTGTGACGTGTACGTCTAAAAGTGTAGCCTCAAACGAGAACCCACAGGAGAATTTTCTTTCATCAAAATTTTTCAGAAAACCACGTTTTATGGAAATCTCGCATCGTGCGAAATTATCTTGTTTTCCTAAACAACACGTTGTTACTCGAAAAGCTTTGGCGTTGCATATTTGTCTAAGTGTGTAGCCTCAAAAGAGAACGCACAGGCAAGTTTTCTCTCGAAAGAATATGTAAGAATACCATGTTATAAGGAAATACAGTGTTGCAGAGTAAAGACAAATACTACTGGAAACACTTTAAGAGAAGAAATAAAGCATCATAAAAAATTAGCTTGTATCTCCTAAACAACACTTTGTAACTCGAGTAGATTTGGTGTGGCTCGTACCTCTACACGTGTAGCCTCAAAAGATAACCCATAGGAGAACTTTCTTTGGTCAAAATTTTTCAGAAAACCACGTTTTATGGAAATCTCGCATAGTGCGGAATTATCTTGTTTTTCCTAAACAACACATTGTAACTCGAAATGCTTTGGCGTTTCGTGTATGTCTAAGCGTGTAGCCTCAAAAGAGAACGCACAGGAGAGTTTTCTCTCCAAAGAATATGTAAGAATACCACGTCATAAGGGAATACAGTGTTGCAGAGTAAAGACAACTACGTAAGTATTGGAAACACTTTAAGAGAAGAAATAACACATCGTACAAAATTAGCTTGTATCTCCTAAACAACACGTGGTAACTCGAAAAGATTTGGTGTGGCTCGTACTTCTACACGTGTAGCCTCAAAATAGAACAGACAGGAGACATTTCTTTCGTCAAAATTTTTCAGAAAACCACGTTTTATGGAAATCCTGCATCGTGCGAAATTATCTTGTTTTCCTAAACAACACGTTGTAACTCGAAAAGCTTTGGCGTTGCGTATTTGTCTAAGCGTGTAGCCTCAAAAGAGAATACACAGGCGAGTTTTCTCTCGAAAGAATATGTAAGAATACCATGTTATAAGGAAATACATTGTTGCAGAGTAAAGACAAATACTACTGGAAACACTTTAAGAGAAGAAATAACGCATCGTGCAAAATTAGCTTGTATCTCCTAAACAACACGTTGTAACTCGAATAGATTTGGTGTGTCTCGTACCTCTACATGTGTAGCCTCAAAAGAGAACCCACAGGAGAACTTTCTTTGGTCAAAATTTTTCAGAAAACCACGTTTTATGGAAATCTCGCATCGTGCGTAATTATCTTGTTTTTCCTAAACAACACATTGTAACTCGAAAAGTTTTGGCGTTGCTTGTATGTCTAAGCGTGTAGCCTCTAAAGAGAACGCACAGGAGAGTTTTCTCTCGAAAGAATATGTAAGAATACAAAGTTATAAGGAAATACAGTGTTGCAGAGTAAAGACAAATACGTACATGTTGGAAACACTTAATGAGAAGAAATAACGTATCTTAAAATATTAGCTTGTATCTCCTAAACCACACGTGGTAACTCGAAAGGATTTGGTGTGGCGTGTACGTCTAAACGTGTAGCCTCAAAAGAGAACCCACTGAAGAATTTTCTTTCGTCAAAATTTTTCAGAAAACTACGTTTTAAGGAAATCCCGCATCGTGCGAAATTATCTTGTTTTTCATAAACAACACGTTGTAACTCAGAAAGCTGTGGTGTTGCCTGTATGTCTAAGTGTGTAGACTAAAAAGGGAACACACAGGATAGTTTTCTCTCGAACGAATATGTAAGAATACCACGTTATAAGGAAATACAGTGTTGCAGAGTAAAGACAAATAAGAACGTATTGGAAACACTTTAAGAGAAGAAGTAACTCATCTTACAAAATTACCTTGTATCTCCGTAACAACACGTTGTAACTCGAAAAGATTTGGTGTGCCGTGTACGTCTAAACGTGTAGCCTCAAAAGAGAACCCACAGGAGAATTTTCTTTGGTCAAAATTTTTCAGAAAGCCACGTTTTAAGGAAATCCCGCATCGTGCGAAATCATCTTCTTTTTCCTAAACAACATGTTGTAACTCGAAAAGCTTTGGTGTTGCGTGTATGTGTAAGCGTGGAGCCTCAAAAGAGAAGGCACAGGAGAGTTTTCTCTCGAAAGATTATGTAAGAATACCACGTTATAAGGAAATACAATTTTGCAGAGTAAAGACCAATAAGTACATATTGGAAACACTTTACAAGAAGAAATAACGCATCGTACAAAATTAGCTTGTGTCTCCTAAACAACACGTTGTAACTCGAAAAGATTTGGTGTGACGTGTACGTCTAAGCGTGTAGCATCAAAAGGGAACCCACAAGAGAATTTTCTTTCATCAAAATTTGTCAGAAACCACGTTTTAAGGAAATCTCGCATCATGCGAAATTATCTTGTTTTTCCTAAACAACACGTTGTAACTCGAAAAGCTTTGGTGTTGCGTGTATGTCTAAGCATGTAGCCTCAAAACAGAATGTAAAGGAGAGTTTTTTCTCGAAAGAATATGTAAGAATACCACGTTATAAGGAAATACAGTGTTGCAGAGTAAAGACAAATATGTACATATTGGAAACACATTACGAGAAGAAATAACGCATCTTACAAATTTAGCTTGTATCTCCTAAACAACACGTTGTAACTGGAAATGATTTGGTGTGGCTTGTACGTCTAAACATGTAGCCTCAAAAGAGAACCCACAGGAGAATATTCTTTCGTTAAAATTTTTCTGAAAGCCACATTTTAAGGAAATCCCGCATCGTGCGAAATCACCTTCTTTTTCCTAAAAAAACATGTTGTAACTCGAAAAGCTTTAGTGTTGCGTGTATGTCTAAGCAAGGAGCCTCAAAAGAGAAGGCACAGGAGAGTTTTCTCTGGAAAGAATATGTAAGAATAACACGTTATAAGTAAATACAATTTTTCAGAATAAAGACTAATAAGCACATATTGGAAACACTTTACAAGAAGAAATAACGCATCATACAAAATTAGGTTGTATCTCCTAAACAACACGTTGTAACTCAATAGGATTTGGTGTGACATGTACGTCTAAATGTATAGCCTCAAAAGAGAACCCACAGGTGAATTTTCTTTCATCAAAATTTGTCAGAAACCACGTTTTAAGGAAATCTCGCATCATGCGAAATTATCTTGTTTTTCCTAAACATCACGTTGTAACTTGAAAAGCTTTGGTGTTGCGTGTATGTCTAAACATGTAGCCTCAAAAGAGAATGTAAAGGAGAGTTTTTTCTCGAAAGAATATATAAGAATACCACGTTATAAGGAAATACAGTGTTGCAGAGTAAAGACAAATACGTACATATTGGAAACACATTACGAGAAGAAATAACGCATCGTACAAAATTAGCTTGTATCTCCTAAACAACACGTTGTAACTGGAAAAGATTTGGTGTGGCTTGTACGTCTAAACGTGTAGCCTCAAAAGAGAACCCACAGGAGAATTTTCTTTCGTTAAAATTTTTCAGAAAGCCACGTTTTAAGGAAATCCCGCATCGTGCGAAATCACCTTCTTTTTCCTAAAAAACATGTTGTAACTCGAAAAGCTTTAGTGTTGCGTGTATGTCTAAGCGTGGAGCCTCAAAAGAGAAGGCACAGGAGAGTTTTCTCTCGAAAGAATATGTAAGAATACCACGTTATAAGGAAATACAATTTTTCAGAATAAAGACAAATAAGTACATATTGGAAACTCTTTACAAGAAGAAATAACGCATCATACAAAATTAGATTGTATCTCCTAAACAACACGTTGTAACTCAAAAGGATTTGGTGTGACGTGTACGTCTAAATGTATAGCCTCAAAAGAGAACCCACAGGTGAATTTTCTTTCATCAAAATTTGTCAGAAACCACGTTTTAAGGAAATCTCGCATCGTGCGAAATTATATTGTTTTTCCTAAATAACACGTTCTTACTCGAAAAGGTTTGGTGTTGTGTCAATGTCTAAGTGTGTAACCTCAAAAGAGAACGCACAGGATAGCTTTCTCTCGAAAGAATATGTAAGAATACCACGTTATAAGGAAATACAATGTTGCAGAGTAAAGACAAATACGTATGTATTGGAAACACATTACGAGAAGAATTAACGCATCGTAAAAAATTAGGTTTTATCTCCTAAACAACACGTTGTAACTCGAAAAGATTTGGTGTGGCATGCACGTCTAAACGTGTAGCCTCAAAAGAGAACCTACAGGAGAATTTTCTTTCTTCAAAATTTTTCAGAAAACCACGTTTTAAGGAAATCCCGCATCGTGGGAAATCATCTTCTTTTTCTAAACAACATGTTGTAACTCAAAAAGCTTTGGTGTTGCGTGTATGTGTAAGCGTGGAGCCTCAAAAGAGAAGGCACAGGAGAGTTTTCTCTCGAAAGAATATGTAAGAATACCACGTTATAAGGAAATACAATTTTGCAGAGTAAAGAAAAATAAGTACATATTGGAAACACTTTACCAGAAGAAATAACGCATCGTACAAAATTAGCTTGTATCTCCTAAACTTTACGAGGTAACTCGAAAGGATTTGGTGTGGCATGTACGTCTAAACGTGTAGCCTCAAAAGAGAACACACAGGACAATTTTCTTTTTTCAAAATTTTTCAGAACACCACGTTTTAAGGAAATCCCGCATCGTGCGAAATCATCTTCTTTTTCCTAAACAACATGTTGTAACTCGAAAAGCATTGGTGTTCCGTGTATGTGTAAGTGTGTAGCCTGAAAAGAGAAGGCACAGGAGAGTTTTCTCTCAAAAGAATGTGTAAGAATACCATGTTATAAGGAAATACAATTTTGCAGAGTAAAGACAAATAAGTACATATTGGAAACACTTTACGAGAAGAAATAATGCATCGTTCAAAATTACCTTGTATCTCCTAAACAACACGTTGTAACTCGAAAAGATTTGGTGTGACATATACGTCTAAAAGTGTAGCCTCAAACGAGAACCCACAGGAGAATTTTCTTTCATCAAAATTTGTCAGAAACCACGTTTTAAGGAAATCTCGCATCGTGCGAAATTATCTTGTTTTTCCTAAACAACACGTTGTAACTCGAAAGCTTTGGTGTTGCGTGTATGTCTAAGCGTGTAGCCTCAAAAGAGAAGGCACAGGAGACTTTTTTCTCGAAAGAATATGTAAGAATACCACGTTATAAGGAAATACAGGGTTGCAGAGTAAAGACAAATACTATTGGAAACACTTTAAGAGAAGAAGTAACGCATCGTAAAAAATTAGCTTGTATCTCCTAAACAACACGTTGTAACTCGAAAAGATTTGGTGTGGCTCGTACCTCTACATGTGTAACCTCAAAAGAGAACCCACAGGATAACTTTCTTCCCTCAAAATTTTTCAGAAAACCACGTTTTATGGAAATCTCGAATCGTGCGAAATTATCTTGTTTTTCCTAAACAACACATTGTAACTCGAAATGCTTTGGCGTTGCGTGTATGTCTAAGCGTGTAGCCTCTAAAGAGAACGCACAGGAGAGTTTTCTCTCGAAAGAATATGTAAGAATACAACTTTATAAGGAAATACAGTGTTGCAGAGTAAACACAAATACGTACGTATTGGAAACACTTTATGAGAAGAAATAATGCATCGTACAAAATTAGCTTGTATCTCCTAAACAACACGTGGTAACTCGAAAGGATTTGGTGTGGCGTGTACGTCTAAATGTGTAGCCTCAAAAGAAAACACACTGAAGAATTTTCTTTCGTCAAAATGTTTCAGAAAACCACGTTTTAAGGAAATCCCGCATCGTGCGAAATTATCTTGTTTTTCATAAACAACACGTTGTAATTCGAAAAGCTTTGGTGTTGCCTGTATGTCTAAGTGTGTAGCCTAAAACGGGAAAGCACGGGATAGTTTTCTCTCAAAAGAATATGTAAAAATACCACGTTATAAGAAATACAGTGTTGCAGAGTAAAGACAAATATGTACGTATTGGACACACTTTACAAGAAGAAGTAACGCATCCTAAAAAAATTAGCTTGTATCTCCGAAACAACACGTTGTAACTCGAAAAGATTTGGTGTGGCGTGTAAGTCTAAACGTGTAGCCTCAAAAGAGAACCCACAGGAGAATTTTATTTCTTCAAAATTTTTCAGAAAACCACGTTATAAGGAAATCCCGCATCATGCGAAATCATCTTCTTTTTCCTAAACAACATGTTGTAACTCGAAAAGCTTTGGTGTTGCGTGTATGTCTAAGTGTGTAGCCTCAGAAGAGAAGGCACAGGAGAGTTTTCTCTTGAAAGATTATGTAAGAATACCACGTTAAGGAAATACAATTTTGCAGAGTAAAGACAAATAAGTACATATTGGAAACACTTTACGAGAAGAAATAACGCATCGTGAAATATTAACTTGTATCTCCTAAACAACACGTTGTAACTCGAAAAGCTTTGGTGTTGCCTGTATGTCTACGCGTGTAACCTCAAAAGAGAATGCACAGGAAGTTTTCTCTCGAAAGAATATGTAAGAATACCACGTTATAAGGAAATACAATGTTGCAGAATAAAGACAAATACATACTTATTGGAAACACTTTACGAGAAGAATTAAGGCATCTTAAAAAATTAGCTTGTATCTCCTAAACAACACGTTGTAACTCGAAAAGATTTGGTATGGCATGTACGTCTCAACGTGTAGCCTAAAAAAGAAAACCCACAGGAGAATTTTCTTTCTCTAAAATTTTTCAGAAAACCACGTTTTAAGGAAATCCCGCATCATGCAAAATCATCTTCTTTTTCCTAAACAACATGATGTAACTCGAAAAGCTTTGGTGTTGCGTGTATGTGTAAGCGTGGAGCCTCAAAAGAGAAGGCACAGGAGAGTTTTCTCTCGAAAGAATATGTAAGAATACCACGTTATGAGGAAATACAGTGTGGCAGAGTAAAGACAAATAAGTACATATTGGAAACACTTTACAAAAAGAAATAATGCATCCTACAAAATTAGCTTGTATCTCCTAAACAACACGTTGTAACTCGAAAAGATTCGGTGTGACGTGTACGTCTAAAAGTGTAGCCTCAAACGAGAACCCACAGGAGAATTTTCTTTCATCAAAATTTGTCAGAAACCACGTTTTAAGGAAATCTCGCATCATGAAAAATTATCTTGTTTTTCCTAAACAACACATTGCAACACGAAAAGCTTTGGTGTTGCGTGTATGTCTAAGCGTGTAGCCTCAAAAGAGAATGCACAGGAGAGTTTTCTCTCGAAAGAATATGTAAGAATACCACATTATAAGGAAATACAGTGTTGCAGAGTAAAGACAACAACGTACGTATTGGAAACACTTTAAGAGAAGAAATAAAGCATAATACAAAATTAGCTTGTATCTCCTAAACAGCAGGTTATAATTCGAAAAGATTTGGTGTGGCTCGTACCTCTACACGTGTTGCCACAAAAGAGAACCCACAGGAGAACTTTCTTTCGTCAAAATTTGTCAGAAAACCACGTTTTATGGAAATCTCGCATCCTGCGAAATTATCTTGTTTTTCCTAAACAACACGTTGTAACTCGAAAAGCTTTGGCGTTGCTTGTTTGTCTAAGCGTGTAGCCTCAAAAGAGAATGCACAGGAGAGTTTTCCCTAGAAAGAATATGTAAGAATACCACGTTATAAGAAAATACAGTATTGCAGAGTAAAGACAAATAAGTACATATTGGAAACACTTTAGGGAAGAAATAACGCATCGTACAATATTTGCTTGTATCTCCTAAACAACACGTTGTAACTCGAAAATATTTGGTGTGGCTCGTACGTCAACACGTGTAGCCTCAAAACAGAAACCACAGGAGAATTTTCTTTCGTCAAAATTTGTCAAAAAACCACGTTTTAAGGAAATCCCGCATCGTGCAAAATTATCTTGTTTTTCCTAAACAACACATTGTAACTCGAAAAGCTTTGTTGTTGCGTGTATGTCTGAGCATGTTTCCTCTAAAGACAATGCACAAGAGAGTTTTCTCTCGAAAGGACATGTAAGAATACAACGTTATAAGGAAATACAGTGTTGCAGAGTAAAGACAAATACGTACATATTGGAAACACTTTACGAGAAGAAATAAGGCATCGTACAAAATTAGCGTGTATCTCCTAAACAACACGTGGTAACTCGAAAGGATTTGGTGTGGCATGTACGTCTAAATGTGTAGCCTCAAAGGAGAACCGACTGGAGAATTTTTTTTCTTCAAAATTTGTCAGAAAACCACGTTTTAAGGAAATCCTGCATCGTGCGAAATTATCTTGTTTTTCGTAAACAACACGTAACTCGAAAAGCTTTGGTGTTGGCTGTATGTCTCAGTGTGTAGCCTCAAAAGGGAACGCACAGGATAGTTTTCTCTCGAAAGAATATGTAAGAATACCACGTTATAAGGAAATACAATGTTGCAGAGTAAAGACAAATATGTACGTATTGGAAACACTTTACGAAAAGAACACATCTTAGAAAATTAGCTTGTATCTCCTAAACAAAAGGTCGTACCTCGAAAAGATTTGGTGTGGCATGTACGTGTAAATGTGTAGCATCAAAAGAGAACCCACAGGAGAATTTTCTTCCTTCAAAATTTTTCAGAAAACCACGTTTTAAGGAAATCCCTCATCGTACGAAATCATCTTTTTCCTAAACAACATGTTGTAACTCGAAAAGCTTTGGTGTTCCGTGTATGTGTAAGCGTGGAGCCTCCAAAGAGAAGGCACAGGAGACTTTTCTCTCGAAAGAATATGTAAGAATACCACGTTAAAAGGAAATACAATTTTGCAGAGTAAAGACAAATAAGTACATATTGGAAACACTTTACGAGAAGAAATAACGCATCTTAAAAAAGTAGTTTGTATCTCCTAAACAACACGTTGTAACTCGAAAAGATTTGGTGTGACATGTACGTCTAAAAGTGTAGCCTCAAACGAGAACCGACAGGAGAATTTTCTTTCATCAAAATTTGTCAGAAACCACGTTTTAAGGAAATCTCGCATCGTGCGAAATTATCTTGTTTTTCCTAAACAACAAGTTGTAACTCGAAAAGCTTTGGTGTTGCGTGTATGTCTAAGTGTGTAGCCTCAAAAGAGAGTTTTCTCTCGAAAGAATATATAAGAACACCACGTTATAAGGAAATACAGTGTTGCAGAGTAAAGACAAATACGTACGTATTGGAAACACTTTAAGAGAAGAAATAAAGCATAATACAAAATTAGCTTGTATCTCCTAAACAACAGGTTATAACTCGAAAAGATTTGGTGTGGCTCGTACCTCTACACGTGTAGCCTCAAAAGAGAACCCACAGGAGAACTTTCTTTCGTCAAAATTTGTCAGAAATCCACGTTTTATGGAAATCTCGCATCGTGCGAAATTATCTTGTTTTTCCTAAACAACACGTTGTAACTCGAAAAGCTTTGGCGTTCCTTGTTTGTCTAAGCGTGTAGCCTCAAAAGAGAATGCACAGGAGACTTTTCCCTAGAAAGAATATGTAAGAATACCACGTTATAAGAAAATACAATGTTGCAGAGTAAAGACAAATAAGTACATATTGGAAACACTTTAGGGAAGAAATAACGCATCGTACAATATTTGCTTGTATCTCCTAAACAACACGTTGTAACTCGAAAATATTTGGTGTGGCTCGTACGTCTACACGTGCAGCCTCAAAACAGAAACCACAGGAGAATTTTCATTCGTCAAAATTTGTCAAAAAAACACGTTTTAAGGAAATCCCGCATCGTGCAAAATTATCTTGTTTTTCCTAAACAACACGTTGTAACTCGAAAAGCTTTGTTGTTGCGTGTATGTCTGAGCATGTTTCCTCTAAAGACAATGCACAAGAGAGTTTTCTCTCGAAAGAACCTGTAGGAATACAACGTTATAAGGAAATACAGTGTTGCAGAGTAAAGACAAATACTTACATATTGGAAACACTTTACGAGAAGAAATAACGCATCGTACAAAATTAGCGTGTATCTCCTAAACGACACGTGGTAACTCGAAAGGATTTGGTGTGGCATGTACGTCTAAACGTGTAGCCTCAAAGGAGAACCGACAGGAGAATTTTCTTTCTTCAAAATTTGTCAGAAAACCACGTTTTAAGGAAATCCTGCATCGTGCGAAATTATCTTGTTTTTCGTAAACAACACGTTGTAACTCGAAAAGCTTTGGTGTTGCCTGTATGTCTCAGTGTGCAGCCTCAAAAGGGAACGCACAGGATAGTTTTCTCTCGAAAGAATATGTAAGAGTACCACGTTATAAGGAAATACAGTGTTGCAGAGTAAAGACAAATACATACATATTGGAAACACTTTATGAGAAGAAGTAATGCATCGTACAAAATTAGCTTGTATCTCCTAAACACAACGTTGTAACTCGAAAATATTTGGTGCGGCGTGTACGTCTTAACGTGTAGCTTCAAAAGAGAACCCACAGGAGAATTTTCTTTCGTCAAATTTTTTCAGAATACCACATTTTAAGGATATCCCGCATCATGCGAAATCATCTTTTTTTTTCTAAACAACATGTTGTAACTCCAAAAGCTTTGGAGTTTTGCGTGTATGTGTAAGCGTGGAGCCTCAAAAGAGAAGGCACAGGAGAGTTTTCTCTCGAAAGAATATGTAAGAATACCACGTTATAAGGAAATACAATTTTGCAGAGTAAAGACAGTAAGTACATATTGGAAACACTTTACGAGAAGAAATAACGCATCGTACAAAATTAGCTTGTATCTCCTAAACAACACGTTGTAACTCAAAAAGATTTGATGTGGCTCGTACCTCTACACGTGTAGCCTCAAATAGAACACACAGCAGAACTTTCTTTCGTCAAAATATATCAGAAAACCACGTTTTATGGAAATCTCGCATCGTGCGAAATTATCTTGTTTTTCCTAAACAACACGTTGTAACTCGAAAAGCTTTGGCGTTGCATGTATGTCTAAGCGTGTAGCCCCAAAGGAGAATGGACAGGAGAGTTTTCCCTCGAAAGAATATGTAAGAATACCACGTTATAAGGAAATAAAGTGTTTTAGAGTAAAGACAAATATGTACTTATTGGAAACACTTTATGAGAAGAAATAATGCATCGAACAAAATTTGCTTGTATCTCCTAAACAACACGTTGTAATTCGAAAAGAATTGGTGTGGCTCGTACGTCTACATGTGTAGACTCAAACGAACACAAACAGGAGAACTTTCTTTTGTCAAAATTTGTCAGAAAACCACGTTTTAAGGAAATCCCGTATCGTGCAAAGTTATCTTGTTTTTCCTAAACAACACGTTGTAACTCGAAAAGCTTTGGTGTTGCGTGTATGTCTAAACGTGTGGCCTCAAAAGAGAACGCACAGGAGAGTTTTGTCTCGAAAGAACATGTAAGAATACAACGTTATAAGGAAATACAGTGTTGCAGTGTAAAGACAAATACGTACGTATTGGAAACACTTTAGGAGAAGAAATAACGCATCATACAATATTAGCTTGTATCTCCTAAACAACACGTTGTAACTCGACAAGATTTGGTGTGGAGTGTACGTCGAAACATGTAGCCTCAACAGAGAACCCACAGGAGAATTTTCTTTCGTCAAAATTTGTCAGAAAATCACGTTTTAAGGAAATCCTGTATAGTGTGAAATTATCTTGGTTTACATAAACAACACGTTGTAACTCGAAAACCTTTGGTGTTGCCTGTATGTCTAAGTGTGTAGCCTCAAAAGGGAACGCACAGGATAGTTTTCTCTAGAAAGAATATGTAAGAATACCACGTTATAATGAAATACAGTGTTGCAGAGTAAAGACAAATACTTACATATTGGAAAAACTTTAAGAGAAGAATTAACACATCTGGCAAAATTAGCTTGTATCTCCTAAACAACACGTTGTAACTCGAAAAGATTTGGTGTGGCGTGTACGTCTAAACGTGTAGCCTCAAAAGAGAACCCACTGAAGAATTTTCTTTCGTCAAAATTTTTCAGAAAACCACGTTTTAAGGAAATCCTGCATCGTGAGAAATCATCTTGTTTTTCCTAAACAACATGTTGTAACTCAAAAAACTTTGGTGTTGCTTGTATGTGTAAGCGTGGAGCCTCAAAAGAGAAGGCGCAGGAGAGTTTTCTCTCGAAGGAATATGAAAGAATACCACGTTATAAGGAAATACAATTTTGCAGAGTAAAGACAAATAAGTACATATTGGAAACACTTTACTAGAAGAAATAACGCATCATACAAAATTAGCTTGTATCTCCTAAACAACAAGTTGTAACTCGAAAAGATTTGGTGTGACGTGTACGTCTAAATGTGTAGCCTCAAAAGAGAACACACAGGAGAATTTTTTTTCATCAAAATTTGTCAGAAACCATGTTTTAAGGAAATCTCGCATCGTGGGAAATTATCTTGTTTTTCCTAAACAACACGTTGTAACTCGAAAAGCTATGGTGTTGCGTGTATGTCTAAGCGTGTAGCCTCAAAAGAGAACGCACAGGAGAGTTTTCTCTCAAAAGAATATGTAAAAATACCACGTTATAAGGAAATACAGTGTTGCAGAGTAAAGACAAATAGGTACGTATTGGAAACACTTTAAGAGAAGAAATAAAGCAACGTAAAAAATTAGCTTGTATCTCCTGAACAACACGTTGTAACTCGAAAAGATTTGGTGTGGCTCGTACCTCTACATGTGTAGCCTCAAAAGAGAACCAACAGGAGAACTTTCTTTCGTCAAAATTTGTCAGAAAACCACGTTTTATGGAAATCTCGCATCGTGCGAAATTATCTTGTTTTTCCTAAACAACACGTTGTAACTCGAAAAGCTTTGGAGTTGCTTGTATGTCTAAGCATGTAGCCTCAAAAGAGAACGCACAGGAGAGTTTTCCCTCGAAAAAATATGTAAGAATACCATGTTATAAGCAAATACAGTGATGCAGAGTAAAGACAAATAAGTACGTATTGGAAACACTTTATGAGAAGAAATAACGCATCATACAAAATTAGCTTGTATCTCCTAAACAACACGTGCTAACTAGAAAGGATTTGGTGTGGCGTGTACGTCTAAACGTGTAGCATCAAAAGAGAAACCACAGGAGAATGTTCTTTTGTCAAAATTTGTCAGAAAACGACATTTTATGAAAATCACTCATCGTGCGAAATAATCTTGTTTTTCAAAAACAAGATGTAACTGGAAAAGCGTTGGTGTTGACTGTATGTCTAAGTGTGTAGCCTCAAAAGGGAACGTACAGGATAGTTTTCTCTCGAAAGAATATGTAAGAATACCACGTTATAAGGAAATACAGTGTTGCAGAGTAAAGACAAATAAGTACTTATTGGAAACACTTTATGAGAAGAAATAACGCATCGTAAAAAAATAGCTTGTATCTCCTAAACAACACGTTGTAACTCGAAAAGATTTGGTGTGACATGTACATCTAAAAGTGTAGCCTCAAACAAGAACCGACAGGAGAATATTCTTTCATCAAAATTTGTCAGAAACCACGTTTTAAGGAAATTTCGCATCGTGCGAAATTATCTTGTTTTTCCTAAACAACAAGTTCTAACTCGAAAAGCTTTGGTGTTGCGTGTATGTCTAAGCGTGTAGCCTCAAAAGAGAATGCACAGGAGAGTTTTCTCTCGAAAGAATATGTAAGAATACCACGTTATAAGGAAATACAGTGTTGCAGAGTAAAGACAAATACGTACGTATTGGAAACACTTTAAGAGAAGAAATAAAGCATAATACAAAATTAGCTTGTATCTCCTAAACAACAGGTTATAACTCGAAAAGATTTGGTGTGGCTCATGCCTCTACACACGTAGCCTCAAAAGAGAACCCACAGGAGAACTTTCTTTCGTCAAAATTTGTCAGAAAACCACGTTTTTTTGGAAATCTCGCATCGTGCGAAATTATCTTGTTTTTCCTTAACAACACGTTGTAACTCGAAAAGCTTTTGCGTTGCTTGTTTGTCTAAGCATGTAGCCTCAAAAGAGAATGCACAGGAGAGTTTTCCCTAGAAAGAATATGTAAGAATACCACGTTATAAGAAAATACAGTATTGCAGAGTAAAGACAAATAAGTACATATTGGAAACACTTTAGGGAAGAAATAACGCATCGTACAATATTTGCTTGTATCTCCTAAAGAACACGTTGTAACTCGAAAATATTTGGTGTGGCTCGTACGTCAACACGTGTAGCCTCAAAACAGAAACCACAGGAGAATTTTCTTTCGTCAAAATTTGTAAAAAAAAACACGTTTTAAGGAAATCCCGCATTGTGCAAAATTATCTTCTTTTTCCTAAATAACACATTGTAACTCGAAAAGCTTTGTTGTTGCGTGTATGTCTGAGCATGTTTCCTCTGAAGACAATGCACAAGAGAGTTTTCTCTCGAAAGAACATGTAAGAATACAACGTTATAAGGAAATACAGTGTTGCAGAGTAAAGGCAAATACGTACATATTGGAAACACTTTACGAGAAGAAATAACGCATCGTACAAAATTAGCGTGTATCTCCTAAACAACATGTGGTAACTCGAAAAGATTTGGTGTGGCATGTACGTCTGAACGTGTAGCCTAAAAAAGAAAACCCACAGGAGAATTTTCTTTCTCTAAAATTTTTCAGAAAACCACGTTTTAAGGAAATCCCGCATCGTGCAAAATCATCTTCTTTATCCTAAACAACATGATGTAACTCGAAAAGCTTTGGTGTTGCGTGTATGTGTAAGCGTGGAACCTCAAAAGAGAAGGCACAGGAGAGTTTTCTCTCGAAAGAATATGTAAGAATACCACGTTATGAGGAAATACAGTGTTGCAGAGTAAAGACAAATAAGTACATATTGGAAACACTTTACAAAAAGAAATAATGCATCCTACAAAATTAGCTTGTATCTCCTAAACAACACGTTGTAACTCGAAAAGATTCGGTGTGACGTGTACGTCTAAAAGTGTAGCCTCAAACGAGAACCCACAGGAGAATTTTCTTTCATCAAAATTTGTCAGAAACCACGTTTTAAGGAAATCTCGCATCGTGAAAAATTATCTTGTTTTTCCTAAACAACACATTGCAACACAAAAAGCTTTGGTGTTGTGTGTATGTCTAAGCGTGTAGCTTCAAAAGAGAATGCACAGGAGAGTTTTCTCTCGAAAGAATATGTAAGAATACCACATTATAAGGAAATACAGTGTTGCAGAGTAAAGACAACTACGTACGTATTGGAAACACTTTAAGAGAAGAAATAAAGCATAATACAAAATTAGCTTGTATCTCTTAAACAACAGGTTATAATTCGAAAAGATTTGGTGTGGCTCGTACCTCTACACGTGTTGCCTCAAAACAGAACCCACAGGAGAACTTTCTTTCGTCAAAATTTGTCAGAAAACCACGTTTTATGGAAATCTCGCATCCTGCGAAATTATCTTGTTTTTCCTAAACAACACGTTGTAACTCGAAAAGCTTTGGCGTTGCTTGTTTGTCTAAGCGTGTAGCCTCAAAAGAGAATGCACAGGAGAGTTTTCCCTAGAAAGAATATGTAAGAATACCACGTTATAAGAAAATACAGTATTGCAGAGTAAAGACAAATAAGTACATATTGGAAACACTTTAGGGAAGAAATAACGCATCGTACAATATTTGCTTGTATCTCCTAAACAGCACGTTGTAACTCGAAAATATTTGGTGTGGCTCGTACGTCAACACGTGTAGCCTCAAAACAGAAACCACAGGAGAATTTTCTTTCGTCAAAATTTGTCAAAAAACCACGTTTTAAGGAAATCCCGCATCGTGCAAAATTATCTTGTTTTTCCTAAACAACACATTGTAACTCGAAAAGCTTTGTTGTTGCGTGTATGTCTGAGCATGTTTCCTCTAAAGACAATGCACAAGAGAGTTTTCTCTCGAAAGAACATGTAAGAATACAACGTTATAAGGAAATACAGTGTTGCAGAGTAAAGACAAATACGTACATATTGGAAACACTTTACGAGAAGAAATAAGGCATCGTACAAAATTAGCGTGTATCTCCTAAACAACACGTGGTAACTCGAAAGGATTTGGTGTGGCATGTACGTCTAAACGTGTAGCCTCAAAGGAGAACCGACAGGAGAATTTTCTTTCTTCAAAATTTGTCAGAAAACCACGTTTTAAGGAAATCCTGCATCGTGCGAAATTATCTTGTTTTTCGTAAACAACACGTTGTAACTCGAAAAGCTTTGGTGTTGGCTGTATGTCTCAGTGTGTAGCCTCAAAAGGGAACGCACAGGATAGTTTTCTCTCGAAAGAATATGTAAGAATACCACGTTATAAGGAAATACAATGTTGCAGAGTAAAGACAAATATGTACGTATTGGAAACACTTTACGAAAAGAACACATCTTAGAAAATTAGCTTGTATCTCCTAAACAAAAGGTTGTACCTCGAAAAGATTTGGTGTGGCATGTACGTGTAAATGTGTAGCATCAAAAGAGAACCCACAGGAGAATTTTCTTCCTTCAAAATTTTTCAGAAAACCACGTTTTAAGGAAATCCCTCATCGTATGAAATTATCTTTTTCCTAAACAACATGTAGTAACTCGAAAAGCTTTGGTGTTGCGTGTATGTGTAAGCGTGGAGCCTCCAAAGAGAAGGCACAGGAGACTTTTCTCTCGAAAGAATATGTAAGAATACCACGTTAAAAGGAAATACAATTTTGCAGAGTAAAGACAAATAAGTACATATTGGAAACACTTTACGAGAAGAAATAACGCATCTTAAAAAAGTAGTTTGTATCTCCTAAACAACACGTTGTAACTCGAAAAGATTTGGTGTGACATGTACGTCTAAAAGTGTAGCCTCAAACGAGAACCGACAGGAGAATATTCTTTCATCAAAATTTGTCAGAAACCACGTTTTAAGGAAATTTCGCATCGTGCGAAATTATCTTGTTTTTCCTAAACAACAAGTTCTAACTCGAAAAGCTTTGGTGTTGCGTGTATGTCTAAGCGTGTAGCTTCAAAAGAGAATGCACAGGAGAGTTTTCTCTCGAAAGAAAATGTAAGAATACCACGTTATAAGGAAATACAGTGTTGCAGAGTAAAGACAAATACGTACGTATTGGAAACACTTTAAGAGAAGAAATAAAGCATAATACAAAATTAGCTTGTATCTCCTAAACAACAGGTTATAACTCGAAAAGATTTGGTGTGGCTCATACCTCTACACACGTAGCCTCAAAAGAGAACCCACAGGAGTACTTTCTTTCGTCAAAATTTGTCAGAATACCACGTTTTTTTGGAAATCTCGCATCGTGCGAAATTATCTTGTTTTTCCTGAACAACACGTTGTAACTCGAAAAGCTTTGGTGTTGCTTGTTTGTCTAAGCGTGTAGCCTCAAAAGAGAATGCACAGGAGAGTTTTCCCTAGAAAGAATATGTAAGAATACCACGTTATAAGAAAATACAGTATTGCAGAGTAAAGACAAATAAGTACATATTGGAAACACTTTAGGGAAGAAATAACGCATCGTACAATATTTGCTTGTATCTCCTAAACAACACGTTGTAACTCGAAAATATTTGGTGTGGCTCGTACGTCTACACGTGTAGCCTCAAAACAGAAACCACAGGAGAATTTTCTTTCGTCAAAATTTGTCAAAAAACCACGTTTTAAGGAAATCCCGCATCGTGCAAAATTATCTTGTTTTTCCTAAACAACACGTTGTAACTCGAAAAGCTTTGTTGTTGCATGTATGTCTGAGCATGTTGCCTCTAAAGACAATGCACAAGAGAGTTTTCTCTCGAAAGAACATGTAAGAATACAACGTTATAAGGAAATACAGTGTTGCAGAGTAAAGACAAATATGTACATATTGGAAACACTTTACGAGAAGAAATAACGCATCGTACAAAATTAGCGTGTATCTCCTAAACAACACGTGGTAACTCGAAAGGATTTGGTGTGGCATGTACGTCTAAACGTGTAGCCTCAAAGGAGAACCGACAGGAGAATTTTCTTTCTTCAAAATTTGTCAGAAAACCACGTTTTAAGGAAATCCTGCATCGTGCGAAATTATCTTGTTTTTCGTAAACAACACGTTGTAACTCGAAAAGCTTTGGTGTTGTCTGTATGTCTCAGTGTGTAGCCTCAAAAGGGAACGCACAGGATAGTTTTCTCTCGAAAGAATATGTAAGAGTACCACGTTATAAGGAAATACAGTGTTGCAGAGTAAAGACAAATACCTACATATTGGAAACACTTTATGAGAAGAAGTAATGCATCGTACAAAATTAGCTTGTATCTCCTAAACAAAACGTTGTAACTCGAAAATATTTGGTGCGGCGTGTACGTCTTAACGTGTAGCCTCAAAAGAGAACCCACAGGAGAATTTTCTTTCGTCAATTTTTTTCAGAAAACCACATTTTAAGGATATCCCGCATCATGCGAAATCATCTTCTTTTTTCTAAACAAAATGTTGTAACTCCAAAAGCTTTGGTATTGCGTGTATGTGTAAGCGTGGAGCCTCAAAAGAGAAGGCACAGGAGAGTTTTCTCTCGAAAGAATATGTAAGAATACCACGTTATGAGGAAATACAGTGTTGCAGAGTAAAGACAAATAAGCATATATTGGAAACACTTTACAAAAAGAAATAATGCATCGTACAAAATTAGCTTGTATCTCCAAAACAACACGTTGTAACTCGAAAAGATTCAGTGTGACGTGTATGTCTAAAAGCGTAGCCTCAAACGAGAACCCACAGGAGAATTTTCTTTCATCAAAATTTGTCAGAAACCACGTTTTAAGGAAATCTCGCATCATGAAAAATTATCTTGTTTTTCCTAAACAACACATTGCAACACGAAAAGCTTTGGTGTTGCGTGTATGTCTAAGCGTGTAGCCTCAAAAGAGAATGCACAGGAGAGTTTTCTCTTGAAAGAATATGTAAGAATACCACATTATAAGGAAATACAGTGTTGCAGAGTAAAGACAACTACGTACGTATTGGAAACACTTTAAGAGAAGTAATAAAGCATAATACAAAATTAGCTTGTATCTCCTAAACAACAGGTTATAATTCGAAAAGATTTGGTGTGGCTCGTACCTCTACATGTGTTGCCTCAAAAGAGAACCCACAGGAGAACTTTCTTTCGTCAAAATTTGTCAGAAAACCACGTTTTATGGAAATCTCGCATCCTGCGAAATTATCTTGTTTTTCCTAAACAACACGTTGTAACTCGAAAAGCTTTGGCGTTGCTTGTTTGTCTAAGCGTGTAGCCTCAAAAGAGAATGCACAGGAGAGTTTTCCCTAGAAAGAATATGTAAGAATACCACGTTATAAGAAAATACAGTGTTGCAGAGTAAAGACAAATAAGTACATATTGGAAACACTTTAGGGAAGAAATAATGCATCGTACAATATTTGCTTGTATCTCCTAAACAACACGTTGTCACTCGAAAATATTTGGTGTGGCTCGTACGTCTACACGTGTAGCCTCAAAACAGAAACCACAGGAGAATTTTCTTTCGTCAAAATTTGTCAAAAAAACACGTTTTAAGGAAATCCCGCATCGTGCAAAATTATCTTGTTTTCCTAAACAACACGTTTTAACTCGAAAAGCTTTGGTGTTGCGTGTATGTCTGAACATGTTGCCTCTAAAGACAATGCACAAGAGAGTTTTCTCTCGAAAGAACATGTAAGAATACAACGTTATAAGGAAATACAGTGTTGCAGAGTAAAGACAAATACGTACATATTGGAAACACTTTACGAGAAGAAATAACGCATCGTACAAAATTAGCGTGTATCTCCTAAACAACACGTGGTAACTCGAAAGGATTTGGCGTGTCATGTACGTCTAAACGTGTAGCCTCAAAAGAGAACCGACAGGAGAATTTTCTTTCTTCAAAATTTGTCAGAAAACCACGTTTTAAGGAAATCCTGCATCGTGCGAAATTATCTTGTTTTTCATAAACAACACGTTGTAACTCGAAAAGCTTTGGTGTTGCCTGTATGTCTCAGTGTGTAGCCTCAAAAGGGAACGCACAGGATACTTTTCTCTCGAAAGAATATGTAAAAATACCACGTTATAAGGAAATACAATGTTGCAGAGTAAAGACAAATATGTACGTATTGGAGACACTTTATGAAAAGAACACATCGTAGAAAATTAGCTTGTATCTCCTAAACAAAAGGTTGTACCTAGAAAAGATTTGGTGTGGCATGTACGTGTAAATGTGTAGCATCAAAAGAGAACCCACAGGAGAATTTTCTTCCTTCAAAATTTTTCAGAAAACCACGTTTTAAGGAAATCCCTCATCGTACGAAATCATCTTTTTCCTAAACAACATGTTGTAACTCGAAAAGCTTTGGTGTTGCGTGTATGTGTAAGCGTGGAGCCTCCAAAGAGAAGGCACAGGAGACTTTTCTCTCGAAAGAATATGTAAGAATACCACGTTAAAAGGAAATACAATTTTGCAGAGTAAAGACAAATAAGTACATATTGGAAACACTTTACGAGAAGAAATAACGCATCTTAAAAAAGTAGCTTGTATCTCCTAAACAACACGTTGTAACTCGAAAAGATTTGGTGTGACAAGTACGTCTAAAAGTGTAGCCTCAAACGAGAACCGACAGGAGAATATTCTTTCATCAAAATTTGTCAGAAAACACGTTTTAAGGAAATCTCGCATCGTGCGAAATTATCTTGTTTTTCCTAAACAACAAGTTCTAACTCGAAAAGCTTTGGTTTTGCGTGTATATCTAAGTGTGTAGCCTCAAAAGAGAATGCACAGGAGAGTTTTCTCTCGAAAGAATATGTAAGAATACCACGTTATAAGGAAATACAGTGTTGCAGAGTAAAGACAATTACGTACGTATTGGAAACACTTTAAGAGAAGAAATAAAGCATAATACAAAATTAGCTTGTATCTCCTAAACAACAGGTTTTAACTCGAAAAGATTTGGTGTGGCTCATACCTCTACACGTGTAACCTCAAAAGAGAACCCACAGGAGAACTTTCTTTCGTCAAAATTTGTCAGAAATCCACGTTTTATGGAAATCTTGCATCGTGAGAAATTATCTTGTTTTTCCTAAACAACACGTTGCAACTCGAAAAGCTTTGGCGTTCCTTGTTTGTCTAAGCGTGTAGCCTCAAAAGAGAATCCACAGGAGAGTTTTCCCTAGAAAGAATATGTAAGAATACCACGTTATAAGAAAATACAGTGTTGCAGAGTAAAGACAAATAAGTACATATTGGAAACACTTTAGGGAAGAAATAACGCATCGTACAATATTTGCTTGTATCTCCTAAAGAACACGTTGTAACTCGAAAATATTTGGTGTGGCTTGTACGTCTACACGTGTAGCCTCAAAACAGAAACCACAGGAGAATTTTCTTTCGTCAAAATTTGTCAAAAAACCACGTTTTAAGGAAATCCCGCATCGTGCAAAATTATCTTGTTTTTCCTAAACAACAGGTTGTAACTCGAAAACGTTGTTGTTGCGTGTATGACTGAGCATGTTTCCTCTAAAGACAATGCACAAGAGAGTTTTCTTTCGAAAGACATGTAAGAATACAACGTTATAAGGAAATACAGTGTTGCAGAGTAAAGACAAATACGTACATATTGGAAACACTTTACGAGAAGAAATAACGCATCGTACAAAATTAGCGTGTATCTCCTAAACAACACGTGGTAACTCGAAAGGATTTGGTGTGGCATGTACGTCTAAACGTGTAGCCTCAAAAGAGTACACACAGGAGAATTTTATTTGGTCAAAATTTGTCAGAAAACCACATATTAAGGAAATCCCGCATCGTGCGAAATTATCTTGTTTTTCCTAAACAACGCATTGTAACTCGAAAAGCTTTGGTGTTGCGTGTATGTCTAAGCGTGTAGCCTCATAAGAGAACACACAGGAGACTTTTCTCTCGAAAGAATATGTGAGAATACCACGTTATAAGGAAGTCCACTGTTGCAGAATAATGACAAATACTTACGTATTGGAAACCCTTAAACTTTACGAGATGAAATAAAGCATCGTACAAAATTAGCTTGTATCTCCTAAACAACACGTTGTAACTCGAAAAGATTTGGTGTGGCGTGTACGTCTAAACGTGTAGCCTCAAAAAGAACCCAGAGAAGAATTTTCTTTCGTTAAAATTTTTCAGAACACCACATTTTAAGGAAATCCCGCATCGTGCGAAATCATCTTCTTTTTCCTAAACAACATGTTGTAACTCGAAAAGCTTTGGTGTTGCGTGTATGTCTAAGCGTGGAGCCTCAAAAGAGAAGGCACAGGAGAGTTTTCTCTCGAAGGAATATGTAAGAATACCACGTTATAAAGAAATACAATTTTGTAGACTAAAGGCAAATAAGTACATATTGGAAACACTTTACGAGAAGAAATAATGCATCGTACAAAATTAGCTTGTATCTCCTAAACAACACGTTGTAACTCGAAAAGATTTGGTGTGACGTGTACGTCTATACGTGTAGCCTCAAAAGGAAATCCCACAGAAGAATTTTCCTTTGTCAAATTTTTCAGAAAACCACGTTTTAAATAAATCCCGCATCGTGCGAAATTATCTTTTTATTCATTAACAACACGTTGTAACTCGAAAAGCTTTGGTGTTGCCTGTATGTCTAAGTGTGTAGCCTCAAAACGGAACGCACAAGATAGTTTTCTCTCGAAAGAATATGTAAGAATACCACGTTATAAGGAAATACAGTGTTGCAGAGTAAAGACAAATATTTACATATTGGGAATATTTTATGAGAAGAAATAACGCATCGAACAAAATTAGCTTGTATCTCCTAAACAACACATGGTAAGTCGAAAAGATTTGGTTTGGCGTGTATGTCTAAACGTGTAGCCTCAAAGGAGAACACAAAGGAGAATTTTCTTTCGTCAAAATTTGTCAGAAAACCACGTTTTAAGGAAATACCGCATCGTGCGAAATTATCTTGTTTTTCCTAAACAACAAGTGGTAACTCGAAAAGCTTTGGTGTTGCGTGTATGTCTAAGCGTGTAGCCTCAAAAGAGAATGCACAGGAGAGTTTTCTCTCATTAGAACATGTAAGAATTCAACGTTATAAGGAAATACAGTGTTGCAGAGTAAAGACAAATACGTACATATTGGAAACACATTACGAGAAGAAATTAAGCATCACACAATATTAGCTTGTATCTCCTAAACAACAAGTGGAAACTCGAAAACATTTAGTTTGGCGTGTATGTCTAAAAGTTTAGCCTCAAAAGAGAACCCACTGGAGAATTTTCTTTCGTCAAAATTGGTCAGAAAACAAGGTTTTAACGAAATCCCGCATCCTGCGAAATTATCTTGTTTTTCCTAAACAACACGTTGTAACTCAAAAAGCTTGGGTGTTGCGTGTATGTCTCAGTGTGTAGCCTCAAAAGAGAACACACAGGAGAGTTTTCACTCAAAAAAATAAGTAAGAATACCAGGTTATAAGGAAATACAGTGTTGCAGAGTAAAGACAAATATGTACGTATTGGAAACACTTTACGTGAAGAAATAACGCATCATAAAAAATTAGCTTGTATCTCCTAAACAACACGTTGTAACTCGAAAATGTTTGGTGTGGCAGGTACGTCTAAACGTGTAGCCTCAATAAGAGAACACACTGGAGAATTTTCTTTGGTCAAATTTGTCACAAAACCACGTATTAAGGAAATCCTACATCGTGAGAAATTATCTTGTTTTTCCTAAACAACACATAGTAACTCGAAATCCATTGGTGCTGCGTGTATGTCTCAGCGTGTAGCCTTAAAAGAGAACACACAGGGGAGTTTTCTCTCAAAAGAATATGTAAGAATACCACGTTATAAGGAAATACAGTGTTGCAGAGTAAAGAAAAATACGTACGTATTGGAAACCCTTAAACTTTACGAGATGAAATACAGCATCGTACAAAATTAGCTCGTATCTCCTAAACAACACTTTGTAACTCGAAAAGATTTGGTGTGGCGTGTACGTCTAAACTTGTAGCCTCAAAAGAGAACCCATAGGAGAATTTTCTTTCGTCAAAGTTTCAGAAAAGCACGTTTTAAGGAAATCCAGCATCGTGTGAAATTATCTTGTTTTTCCTAAACAACACGTAGTAACTCGAAAATCTTTGGTGATGCGTGTATGTCTAAGCGTGTAGCCTCAAAAGAGAACACACAGGAGAGTTTTCTCTCGAAAGAATATGTGAGAATACCACGTTATAAGGAAGTACAGTGTTGCAGAATAAAGACAAATACTTACGTATTGGAAACCCTTAAACTTTACGAGATGAAATAAAGCATCGTACAAAATTAGCTTGTATCTCCTAAACAACACGTTGTAACTCGAAAAGATTTGGTGTGGTGTGTACGTCTAAAGGTGTAGCCTCAAAAGAGAACCACAGGACAATTTTCGTTCGTCAAAATTTGTCAGAAAACCACGTTTTAAGGAAATCCCGCATCGTGAGAAATTATCTTGTTCTTCATAAACAACACATTGTAACTCGAAAAGCTTTGGTGTTGCGTCTATGTTTAAGCGTGTACCCTCAAAAGAGAACGCACAGGAGAGTTTTCTCTCGAAAGAATATGTAAGAAATCCACGTATTAAGGAAATACCGTGTTGCAGAGTAAAGACAAATACGTACTTATTGGAAACACTTTACGAGAAGAAATAACGCATCGTAAAAAATTAGCTTGTATCTCCTAAACAACAGGTTGTAACTCGAAAAGATTTGGTGTGGCGTGTACGTCTAAAAGTGTAGCCTCAAAATAGTACACACAGGAGAGTTTTATTTGGTCAAAATTTGTCAGAAAACCACGTTTTAAGGAAATCCCGCATCGTGCGAAATTATGTTGTTTTTCCTAAACAACATGTTGTAACTCGAAAAGCTTTGGAGTTGAGTGTATGTCTAAGCATGTAGCCTCAAAGGAGACCGCACAGGAGAGTTTTCTCTCGAAAGAATATGCAAGAATACCTCGTTATAAGGAAATACAGTGTTGCAGAGTAAAGCCAAATATTTACATAATGGAAACACTTAAACTTTATGAGAAGAAATAATGCATCGTAAAAAAATTAGCTTGTATCTCCTAAACAACACGTTGTAACTCGACAAGATTTAGTGTCTCGGGCACGTCTAAATGTGTAGCCTCAAAAGAGAACCCACAGGAGTATTTTCTTTCGTCAAAATTTGTCAGAAAACCACGTTTTAAGGAAATCCTGCATCATGCTAAATTATCTTGTTTTTCCTAAACAACACATTGTAACTCGAAAAACTTTGGTGTTGCGTGTATGTCAAAGCGTATAGCCTCAAAAGAGAACGCACAGGAGAGTTTTCTCTCGAAAGAATGTGTAAGAATACCACGTTATAAGGAAATACAGTGTTGCAGAGTAAAGACAAATACGTACATATTGGAAAAACTTAAACTTTACGAGAAGAAATAAGGCATCTTACAAAATTAGTTTGTATCTCCTAAACAACACGTTATAACTCGAAAAGATTTGGTGTGGTGTGTACGTCTAAACGTGTAGCCTAAAAAGAGAACCCACAGGATAATTTTCTTTCGTCAAAATTTGTCAGAAAACCACGTTTTAAAGAAATCCCGAATCGTGTGAAATTATCTTGTTTTTCCTAAAAAACACGTTGTAACTCGAAAAGCTTTGGTGTTGCGTGTATGTCTAAGCATGTAGCCTCAAAGGGGAACGCACAGGAGAGTTTTCTCTCGAAAGAATATGCAAAAATACCACGTTATAAGGAAATACAGTGTTGCAGAGTAAAGGCAAATATGTACGTAATGGAAACACTTAAACTTTATGAGAAGAAATAACGCATCGTAAAAAAATTAGCTTGTATCTCCTAAACAACACGTTGGAACTCGAAAAGATTTGGTGTTGCGTGAATGTCTAAGCATGTAGCCTCAAAGGAGAACGCACAGGAGAGTTTTCTCTCGAAAGAATATGCAAGAATACCACGTTATAAGGAAATACAGTGTTGCAGAGTAAAGGCAAATAAGTACATAATGGAAACACTTAAACTTTATGAGAAGAAATAACGCATCGTAAAAAAATTAGCTTGTTTCTCCTAAACAACACGTTGTAACTCGAAAAGATTTGCTGTGGCGTGTACGTCTAAATGTGTAGCCTCAAAAGAGAACCCACGGAGTATTTTCTTTCGTCAAAATTTGTCAGAAAACCACGTTTTAAGGAAATCCCGCATCATGCGAAATTATCTTGTTTTTCCTAAACAACACGTTGTAACTCGAAAAGCTTTGGTGTTGCGTGTATGTCTAAGCGTGTAGCCTCAAAAGAGAACGCAAAGGAGAGTTTTTTCTCGAAAGAATATGTAAGAATACCACGTTATTAGGAAATACAATGTTGCAGAGTAAAGACAAATACTTACGTCTTGGAAAAACTTTACGAGAAGAAATAACGCATCGTAAGAAATTAGCTTGTATCTCCTAAACAACACGTTGTAACTCGAAAAGCTTTGGTGTTGCGTGTATGTGTAAGCGTGTAGCCTCAAAGGAGAACGCAAAGGAGAGTTTTTTCTCGAAAGAATATGTAAGAATACCACGTTATTAGGAAATACAGTGTTGCAGAGTAAAGACAAATACTTATGTATTGGAAAAACTTTACGAGAAGAAATAACGCATCGTACAAAATTAGCTTGTATCTACTAAACAACACGTTGCAACTTAAAAAGATTTGGTGTGGCCTGTACGTCTAAACGTGTAGCCTGAAGAAAGAAGCCATAGGAGAATTTTCTTTGGTCAAAATTTGTCAGAAAACCACGTATTAATGAAATCCCGCATCGTGCGAAATTATCTTGTTTTTCCTAAACAAAACGTTTTAACTCGAAATGCTTTGGTGTTGCGTGTATGTCTAAGCGTGTAGCCTCAAAAGAGAACGCACAGGAGAGTTTTCTCTCGAAAGAATATGTAAGAATACCACGTTATAAGGAAATACAGTGTTGCAGAGTAAAGACAAATACGTACTTACTGGAAAAACTAAAACTTTACGAGAAGAAATAACGCATCGTACAAAATTAGCTTGTATCTCCTAAACAACACGTTGTAACTTGAAAAGATTTGGTGTGGCTTGTACGTCTAAACGTGTAGCCTCACAAGAGTACCCACAGGAGAGTTTTATTTCGTCAAAATTTGTCAGAAAACCACGTTTTAAGGAAATCCCGCATCTTGCGAAATTATCTTGTTTTTCCTAAACAACACGTTGTAACTCGAAAAGCTTTGGTGTTGCATGAATGTCTAAGCATGTAGCCTCAAAGGAGAACGCACAGGAGAGTTTTCTCTCGAAAGAATATGCAAGAATACCACGTTATAAGGAAATACAGTGTTGCAGAGTAAAGGCAAATATGTACGTAATGGAAACACTTAAACTTTATGAGAAGAAATAACGCATCGTAGAAAAATTAGCTTGTTTCTCCTAAACAACACGTTGTAACTCGAAAAGATTTGGTGTGGCGTGTACGTCTAAATGTGTAGCCTCAAAAGAGAACCCACAGGAGTATTTTCTTTCGTCAAAATTTGTCAGAAAACCACGTTTTAAGGAAATCCCGCATCGTGCAAAAATATCTTGTTTTTCCTAAACAACACGTTGTAACTCGAAAAGCTTTGGTGTTGCGTGTATGTCTAAGCGTGTAGCCTCAAAAGAGAATGCACAGGAGAGTTTTTTCTCGAAAGAATATGTAAGAATACCACGTTATTAGGAAATACAGTGTTGCAGAGTAAAGACAAATACTTACGTCTTGGAAAAACTTTACGAGAAGAAATAACGCATCGTAAGAAATTAGCTTGTATCTCCTAAACAACACGTTGTAACATAAAAAGATTTGGTGTGGCCTGTACGTCTAAACGTGTAGCCTGAAAAGAGAACCCATAGGAGAATTTTCTTTGGTCAAAATTTGTCAGAAAACCATGTATTAAGGAAATCCCGCATAGTGCGACATTATCTTGTTTTTCCTAAACCAAACGTTTTAACTCGAAAAGCTTTCATGTTGCGTGTATGTCTAAGCGTGTAGCCTCAAAAGAGAAGACACAGGAGAGTTTTCTCTCGAAAGAATATGTAAGAATACCACGTTATAAGGAAATACAGTGTTGCAGAGTAAAGACAAATACGTACTTATTGGAAAAACTTAAACCTTACGAGAAGAAATAAGGCATCTTACAAAATTAGTTTGTATCTCCTAAACAACACATTATAACTCGAAAAGATTTGGTGTGGTGTGTATGTCTAAACGAGTAGCCTCAAAAGAGAACCCACAGGAAAATTTTCTTTCATCAATATTTGTCAGAAAACCACGTTTTAAGGAAAACCCGCATTCTGCGAAATTATCTTGTTTTTCTGAAACAAAACGTTTAAACTCGAAAAGCTTTGGTGTTGCGTGTATGTCTAAGCGTGTAGCCTCAAAAGAGAACGCACAGGAGAGTTTTCTCTCGAAAGAATATGTAAGAATACCACGTTATAAGGAAATACAGTGTTGCAGAGTAAAGACAAATATGTACTTATTGGAAAAACTTAAACTTAAGAGAAGAAATAACGCATCGTACAAAATTAGCTTGTATCTCCTAAACAACACGTTGTAACTTAAAAAGATTTGGTGTGGCCTGTACGTCTAAACGTGTAGCCTCAAAAGAGAACCCATAGGCGAATTTTCTTTGATCAAAATTTGTCAGAAAACCACGTATTAAGGAAATTCCGCATCGTGCGAAATTATCTTGTTTTTCCTAAACAAAACGTTTTAACTCGAAAAGCTTTGGTGTTGCGTGTATGTCTAAGCCTGTAACCTCAAAGGAGAATGCCCAGGAGAGTTTTCTCTCGAAAGAATATGTAAGAATACCACGTTATAAGGAAATACAGTGTTGCAGAGTAAAGACAAATACGTACTTATTGGAAAAACTTAAACTTTACGAGAAGAAATAAGGCATCTTACAAAATTAGTTTGTATCTCCTAAACAACACGTTATAACTTGAAAGATTTGGTGTGGTGTGTACGTCTAAACTTGTAGCCTCAAAAGAGAACCCACAGGATAATTTTCTTTCGTCAAAATTTGTCAGAAAACCACGTTTTAAGGAAATCCCGCATCTTGCGAAATTATCTTGTTTTTCCTAAACAAAACGTTTTAACTCGAAATGCTTTGGTGTTGCGTGTATGTCTAAGCGTGTAGCCTCAAAAGAGAATGCACAGGAGAGTTTTCTCTCGAAAGAATACGTAAGGATACCACGTTATAAGGAAATACAATGTTGCAGAGTAAAGACAAATACGTACATATTGGAAACACTTTATGAGAGAAATAACGCATCTGGCAAAATTAGCTTGTATGTCCTAAACAACTCGTTGTAACTCGAAAAGATTTGGTGTGGGGTGCACGTCTAAACGTGTAGCCTCAAAAGAGTACCCACAGGAGAGTTTTATTTGGTCAAAATTTGTCAGAAAACCACGTTTTAAGGAAATCCCGCATCTTGCGAAATTATCTTGTTTTTCCTAAACAACACGTTGTAAATCGAAAAGCTTTGGTGTTGCGTGAATGTTTAAGCATGTAGCCTCAAAGGAGAACGCACAGGAGAGTTTTCTCTCGAAAGAATATGCAAGAATACCACGTTATAAGGAAATACAGTGTTGCAGAGTAAAGGCAAATATGTACGTAGTGGAAACACTAAAACTTTATGAGAAGAAATAACGCATCGTAAAAAATTAGCTTGTTTCTCCTAAACAACACGTTGTAACTCGAAATGATTTGGTGTGGCATGTACGTCTAAATGTGTAGCCTCAAAAGAGAACCCACAGGAGTATTTTCTTTCGTCAAAATTTGTCAGAAAACCATGTTTTAAGGAAATCCCGCATCGTGCGAAATTATCTTGTTTTTCCTAAACAACACGTTGTAACTCGAAAAGCTTTGGTGTTGCGTGTATGTCTAAGCGTGTAGCCTCAAAAGAGAACGCAAAGGAGAGATTTTTCTCGAAAGAATGTGTAAGAATACCACGTTTTTAGGAAATACAGTGTTGCAGAGTAAAGACAAATACTTACATATTGGAAAAAACTTTACGAGAAGAAATAACGCATCGTAAGAAATTAGCTTGTATCTCCTAAACAACACGTTGTAACTTAAAAAGATTTGGTGTGGCCTGTACGTCTAAACGTGTAGCCTGAAAAGAGAACCCATAGGAGAATTTTTTTTGGTCAAAATATGTCAGAAAACCACGTATTAAGGAAATCCCGCATAGTGCGAAATTATCTTGTTTTTTCTAAACCAAACGTTTTAACTCGAAAAGCTTTGGTGTTGCGTGTATGTCTAAGCGTGTAGCCTCAAAAGAGAACGCACAGGAGAGTTTTCTCTCGAAAGAATATGTAAGAATACCACGTTATAAGGAAATACAGTGTTGCACAGTAAAGACAAATACGTACTTATTGGAAAAACTTAAACCTTACGAGGAGAAATAAGGCATCTTAAAAAATTAGTTTGTATCTCCTAAAGAACACGTTGTAACTTAAAAAGATTTGGTGTGGCCTGTACGTCTAAACGTGTAGCCTCAAAAGAGAACCCATAGGCGAATTTTCTTTGGTCAAAATTTGTCAGAAAACCACGTATTAAGGAAATTCCGCATCGTGAGAAATTATCTTGTTTTTCCTAAACAAAACGTTTTAACTCGAAAAGCTTTCATGTTGCGTGTATGTCTAAGCGTGTAGCCTCAAAAGAGAACACACAGGAGAGTTTTCTCTCGAAAGAATATGTAAGAATACCACGTTATAAGGAAATACAGTGTTGCAGAGTAAAGACAAATACGTACTTATTGGAAAAACTTAAACCTTACGAGAAGAAATAAGGCATCTTACAAAATTAGTTTGTATCTCCTAAACAACACATTATAACTCGAAAAGATTTGGTGTGGTGTGTATGTCTAAACGAGTAGCCTCAAAAGAGAACCCACAGGAAAATTTTCTTTCATCAAAATTTGTCAGAAAACCACGTTTTAAGGAAAACCCGCATTCTGCGAAATTATCTTGTTTTTCTTAAACAAAACGTTTAAACTCGAAAAGCTTTGGTGTTGCGTGTATGTCTAAGCGTGTAGCCTCAAAAGAGAACGCACAGGAGAGTTTTCTCTCGAAAGAATATGTAAGAATACCACGTTATAAGGAAATACAGTGTTGCAGAGTAAAGACAAATATGTACTTATTGGAAAAACTTAAACTTAAGAGAAGAAATAACGCATCGTACAAAATTAGCTTGTATCTCCTAAACAACACGTTGTAACTTAAAAAGATTTGGTGTGGCCTGTACGTCTAAACGTGTAGCCTCAAAAGAGAACCCATAGGCGAATTTTCTTTGGTCAAAATTTGTCAGAAAACCACGTATTAAGGAAATTCCGCATCGTGAGAAATTATCTTGTTTTTCCTAAACAAAACGTTTTAACTCGAAAAGCTTTGGTGTTGCGTGTATGTCTAAGCCTGTAACCTCAAAGGAGAATGCCCAGGAGAGTTTTCTCTCGAAAGAATATGTAAGAATACCACGTTATAAGGAAATACAGTGTTGCAGAGTAAAGACAAATACGTACTTATTGGAAAAACTTAAACTTTATGAGAAGAAATAAGGCATCTTACAAAATTAGTTTGTACCTCCTAAACAAAACGTTATAACTTGAAAGATTTGGTGTGGTGTGTACGTCTAAACTTGTAGCCTCAAAAGAGAACCCACAGGATAATTTTCTTTCGTCAAAATTTGTCAGAAAACCACGTTTTAAGGAAATCCCGCATCTTGCGAAATTATCTTGTTTTTCCTAAACAAAACGTTTTAACTCGAAATGCTTTGGTGTTGCGTGTATGTCTAAGCGTGTAGCCTCAAAAGAGAACGCACAGGAGAGTTTTCTCTCGAAAGAATACGTAAGGATACCACGTTATAAGGAAATACAATGTTGCAGAGTAAAGGCAAATACGTACATATTGGAAACACTTTATGAGAGAAATAACGCATCTGGCAAAATTAGCTTGTATGTCCTAAACAACTCGTTGTAACTCGAAAAGATTTGGTGTGGGGTGCACGTCTAAACGTGTAGCCTCAAAAGAGTACCCACAGGAGAGTTTTATTTGGTCAAAATTTGTCAGAAAACCACGTTTTAAGGAAATCCCGCATCTTGCGAAATTATCTTGTTTTTCCTAAACAACACGTTGTAAATCGAAAAGCTTTGGTGTTGCGTGAATGTTTAAGCATGTAGCCTCAAAGGAGAACGCACAGGAGAGTTTTCTCTCGAAAGAATATGCAAGAATACCACGTTATAAGGAAATACAGTGTTGCAGAGTAAAGGCAAATATGTACGTAATGGAAACACTAAAACTTTATGAGAAGAAATAACGCATCGTAAAAAATTAGCTTGTTTCTCCTAAACAACACGTTGTAACTCGAAATGATTTGGTGTGGCATGTACGTCTAAATGTGTAGCCTCAAAAGAGAACCCACAGGAGTATTTTCTTTCGTCAAAATTTGTCAGAACACCATGTTTTAAGGAAATCCCGCATCTTGCGAAATTATCTTGTTTTTCCTAAACAACACGTTGTAACTCGAAAGCTTTGGTGTTGCGTATATGTCTAAGCGTGTAGCCTTAAAAGAGAAAGCACAGGAGAGTTTTCTCTCGAAAGAATATGTAAGGATACCACGTTATGAAAATCACGTTTTAAGGAAATCCCGCATCGTGCGAAATTATCTTGTTTTTCCTAAACAACACGTTGTAAGTCGAAAAGCTTTCATGTTGCGTGTATGTCTAAGTGTGTAGCCTCAAAAGAGAAGGCACAGGACAGTTTTCTCTCGAAAGGATATGTAAGAATACCACTTCATAAGGAAATACAGTTTTGCAGAGTAAAGACATATACGTACGCATTGGAAACTCTTTACGAGAAGAAATAACGCATAGTACAAAATTAGCTTGTATCTCCAAAACTACACGTTGTATCTCGAAAAGAATTGTTGTGGCGTGTACGTCTTAACATGTAGCATCTAAAGAGAACCAAAAGGAGAATTTTCTTTCGTCAAAATTTTTCAGAAAATCACGTTTTAAGGAAATCCCGCATCGTGCGAAATTATCTTGTTTTTCCTAAACAACACGTTGTAAGTCGAAAAGCTTTCATGTTGCGTGTATGTCTAAGTGTGTAGCCTCAAAAGAGAAGGCACAGGACAGTTTTCTCTCGAAAGGATATGTAAGAATGCCACTTCATAAGGAAATACAGTTTTGCAGAGTAAAGACATATACGTACGCATTGGAAACTCTTTACGAGAAGAAATAACGCATCGTACAAAATTAGCTTGTATCTCCAAAACTACACGTTGTATCTCGAAAAGAATTGTTGTGGCGTGTACGTCTTAACATGTAGCATCTAAAGAGAACCAAAAGGAGAATTTTCTTTCGTCAAAATTTTTCAGAAAATCACGTTTTAAGGAAATCCCGCATCGTGCGAAATTATCTTGTTTTTCCTAAACAACACGTTGTAAGTCGAAAAGCTTTCATGTTGCGTGTATGTCTAAGTGTGTAGCCTCAAAAGAGAAGGCACAGGACAGTTTTCTCTCGAAAAGATATGTAAGAATACCACTTCATAAGGAAATACAGTTTTGCAGAGTAAAGACATATACGTACGCATTGGAAACTCTTTACGAGAAGAAATAACGCATCGTACAAAATTAGCTTGTATCTCCAAAACTACACGTTGTATCTCGAAAAGAATTGTTGTGGCGTGTACGTCTTAACATGTAGCATCTAAAGAGAACCAAAAGGAGAATTTTCTTTCGTCAAAATTTTTCAGAAAATCACGTTTTAAGGAAATCCCGCATCGTGCGAAATTATCTTGTTTTTCCTAAACAACACGTTGTAAGTCGAAAAGCTTTCATGTTGCGTGTATGTCTAAGTGTGTAGCCTCAAAAGAGAAGGCACAGGACAGTTTTCTCTCGAAAGGATATGTAAGAATACCACTTCATAAGGAAATACAGTTTTGCAGAGTAAAGACATATACGTACGCATTGGAAACTCTTTACGAGAAGAAATAACGCATCGTACAAAATTAGCTTGTATCTCCAAAACTACACGTTGTATCTCGAAAAGAATTGTTGTGGCGTGTACGTCTTAACATGTAGCATCTAAAGAGAACCAAAAGGAGAATTTTCTTTCGTCAAAATTTTTCAGAAAATCACGTTTTAAGGAAATCCCGCATCGTGCGAAATTATCTTGTTTTTCCTAAACAACACGTTGTAAGTCGAAAAGCTTTCATGTTGCGTGTATGTCTAAGTGTGTAGCCTCAAAAGAGAAGGCACAGGACAGTTTTCTCTCGAAAGGATATGTAAGAATACCACTTCATAAGGAAATACAGTTTTGCAGAGTAAAGACATATACGTACGCATTGGAAACTCTTTACGAGAAGAAATAACGCATCGTACAAAATTAGCTTGTATCTCCAAAACTACACGTTGTATCTCGAAAAGAATTGTTGTGGCGTGTACGTCTTAACATGTAGCATCTAAAGAGAACCAAAAGGAGAATTTTCTTTCGTCAAAATTTTTCAGAAAATCACGTTTTAAGGAAATCCCGCATCGTGCGAAATTATCTTGTTTTTCCTAAACAACACGTTGTAAGTCGAAAAGCTTTCATATTGCGTGTATGTCTAAGTGTGTAGCCTCAAAAGAGAAGGCACAGGACAGTTTTCTCTCGAAAGGATATGTAAGAATACCACTTCATAAGGAAATACAGTTTTGCAGAGTAAAGACATATACGTACGCATTGGAAACTCTTTACGAGAAGAAATAACGCATCGTACAAAATTAGCTTGTATCTCCAAAACTACACGTTGTATCTCGAAAAGAATTGTTGTGGCGTGTACGTCTTAACATGTAGCATCTAAAGAGAACCAAAAGGAGAATTTTCTTTCGTCAAAATTTTTCAGAAAATCACGTTTTAAGGAAATCCCGCATCGTGCGAAATTATCTTGTTTTTCCTAAACAACACGTTGTAAGTCGAAAAGCTTTCATGTTGCGTGTATGTCTAAGTGTGTAGCCTCAAAAGAGAAGGCACAGGACAGTTTTCTCTCGAAAGGATATGTAAGAATACCACTTCATAAGGAAATACAGTTTTGCAGAGTAAAGACATATACGTACGCATTGGAAACTCTTTACGAGAAGAAATAACGCATCGTACAAAATTAGCTTGTATCTCCAAAACTACACGTTGTATCTCGAAAAGAATTGTTGTGGCGTGTACGTCTTAACATGTAGCATCTAAAGAGAACCAAAAGGAGAATTTTCTTTCGTCAAAATTTTTCAGAAAATCACGTTTTAAGGAAATCCCGCATCGTGCGAAATTATCTTGTTTTTCCTAAACAACACGTTGTAAGTCGAAAAGCTTTCATGTTGCGTGTATGTCTAAGTGTGTAGCCTCAAAAGAGAAGGCACAGGACAGTTTTCTCTCGAAAGGATATGTAAGAATACCACTTCATAAGGAAATACAGTTTTGCAGAGTAAAGACATATACGTACGCATTGGAAACTCTTTACGAGAAGAAATAACGCATCGTACAAAATTAGCTTGTATCTCCAAAACTACACGTTGTATCTCGAAAAGAATTGTTGTGGCGTGTACGTCTTAACATGTAGCATCTAAAGAGAACCAAAAGGAGAATTTTCTTTCGTCAAAATTTTTCAGAAAATCACGTTTTAAGGAAATCCCGCATCGTGCGAAATTATCTTGTTTTTCCTAAACAACACGTTGTAAGTCGAAAAGCTTTCATGTTGCGTGTATGTCTAAGTGTGTAGCCTCAAAAGAGAAGGCACAGGACAGTTTTCTCTCGAAAGGATATGTAAGAATACCACTTCATAAGGAAATACAGTTTTGCAGAGTAAAGACATATACGTACGCATTGGAAACTCTTTACGAGAAGAAATAACGCATCGTACAAAATTAGCTTGTATCTCCAAAACTACACGTTGTATCTCGAAAAGAATTGTTGTGGCGTGTACGTCTTAACATGTAGGATCTAAAGAGAACCAAAAGGAGAATTTTCTTTGGTCAAAATTTTTCAGAAAATCACGTTTTAAGGAAATACCGCATCGTGCGAAATTATCTTGTTTTTCCTAAACAACACGTTGTAAGTCGAAAAGCTTTCATGTTGCGTGTATGTCTAAGTGTGTAGCCTCAAAAGAGAAGGCACAGGACAGTTTTCTCTCGAAAGGATATGTAAGAATACCACTTCATAAGGAAATACAGTTTTGCAGAGTAAAGACATATACGTACGCATTGGAAACTCTTTACGAGAAGAAATAACGCATCGTACAAAATTAGCTTGTATCTCCAAAACTACACGTTGTATCTCGAAAAGAATTGTTGTGGCGTGTACGTCTTAACATGTAGCATCTAAAGAGAACCAAAAGGAGAATTTTCTTTCGTCAAAATTTTTCAGAAAATCACGTTTTAAGGAAATCCCGCATCGTGCGAAATTATCTTGTTTTTCCTAAACAACACGTTGTAAGTCGAAAAGCTTTCATGTTGCGTGTATGTCTTAGTGTGTAGCCTCAAAAGAGAAGGCACAGGACAGTTTTCTCTCGAAAGGATATGTAAGAATACCACTTCATAAGGAAATACAGTTTTGCAGAGTAAAGACATATACGTACGCATTGGAAACTCTTTAGGAGAAGAAATAACGCATCGTACAAAATTAGCTTGTATCTCCAAAACTACACGTTGTATCTCGAAAAGAATTGTTGTGGCGTGTACGTCTTAACATGTAGCATCTAAAGAGAACCAAAAGGAGAATTTTCTTTCGTCAAAATTTTTCAGAAAATCACGTTTTAAGGAAATCCCGCATCGTGCGAAATTATCTTGTTTTTCCTAAACAACACGTTGTAAGTCGAAAAGCTTTCATGTTGCGTGTATGTCTAAGTGTGTAGCCTCAAAAGAGAAGGCACAGGACAGTTTTCTCTCGAAAGGATATGTAAGAATACCACTTCATAAGGAAATACAGTTTTGCAGAGTAAAGACATATACGTACGCATTGGAAACTCTTTAGGAGAAGAAATAACGCATCGTACAAAATTAGCTTGTATCTCCAAAACTACACGTTGTATCTCGAAAAGAATTGTTGTGGCGTGTACGTCTTAACATGTAGCATCTAAAGAGAACCAAAAGGAGAATTTTCTTTCGTCAAAATTTTTCAGAAAATCACGTTTTAAGGAAATCCCGCATCGTGCGAAATTATCTTGTTTTTCCTAAACAACACGTTGTAAGTCGAAAAGCTTTCATGTTGCGTGTATGTCTTAGTGTGTAGCCTCAAAAGAGAAGGCACAGGACAGTTTTCTCTCGAAAGGATATGTAAGAATACCACTTCATAAGGAAATACAGTTTTGCAGAGTAAAGACATATACGTACGCATTGGAAACTCTTTAGGAGAAGAAATAACGCATCGTACAAAATTAGCTTGTATCTCCAAAACTACACGTTGTATCTCGAAAAGAATTGTTGTGGCGTGTACGTCTTAACATGTAGCATCTAAAGAGAACCAAAAGGAGAATTTTCTTTCGTCAAAATTTTTCAGAAAATCACGTTTTAAGGAAATCCCGCATCGTGCGAAATTATCTTGTTTTTCCTAAACAACACGTTGTAAGTCGAAAAGCTTTCATGTTGCGTGTATGTCTAAGTGTGTAGCCTCAAAAGAGAAGGCACAGGACAGTTTTCTCTCGAAAGGATATGTAAGAATACCACTTCATAAGGAAATACAGTTTTGCAGAGTAAAGACATATACGTACGCATTGGAAACTCTTTACGAGAAGAAATAACGCATCGTACAAAATTAGCTTGTATCTCCAAAACTACACGTTGTATCTCGAAAAGAATTGTTGTGGCGTGTACGTCTTAACATGTAGCATCTAAAGAGAACCAAAAGGAGAATTTTCTTTCGTCAAAATTTTTCAGAAAATCACGTTTTAAGGAAATCCCGCATCGTGCGAAATTATCTTGTTTTTCCTAAACAACACGTTGTAAGTCGAAAAGCTTTCATGTTGCGTGTATGTCTAAGTGTGTAGCCTCAAAAGAGAAGGCACAGGACAGTTTTCTCTCGAAAGGATATGTAAGAATACCACTTCATAAGGAAATACAGTTTTGCAGAGTAAAGACATATACGTACGCATTGGAAACTCTTTAGGAGAAGAAATAACGCATCGTACAAAATTAGCTTGTATCTCCAAAACTACACGTTGTATCTCGAAAAGAATTGTTGTGGCGTGTACGTCTTAACATGTAGCATCTAAAGAGAACCAAAAGGAGAATTTTCTTTCGTCAAAATTTTTCAGAAAATCACGTTTTAAGGAAATCCCGCATCGTGCGAAATTATCTTGTTTTTCCTAAACAACACGTTGTAAGTCGAAAAGCTTTCATGTTGCGTGTATGTCTTAGTGTGTAGCCTCAAAAGAGAAGGCACAGGACAGTTTTCTCTCGAAAGGATATGTAAGAATACCACTTCATAAGGAAATACAGTTTTGCAGAGTAAAGACATATACGTACGCATTGGAAACTCTTTAGGAGAAGAAATAACGCATCGTACAAAATTAGCTTGTATCTCCAAAACTACACGTTGTATCTCGAAAAGAATTGTTGTGGCGTGTACGTCTTAACATGTAGCATCTAAAGAGAACCAAAAGGAGAATTTTCTTTCGTCAAAATTTTTCAGAAAATCACGTTTTAAGGAAATCCCGCATCGTGCGAAATTATCTTGTTTTTCCTAAACAACACGTTGTAAGTCGAAAAGCTTTCATGTTGCGTGTATGTCTAAGTGTGTAGCCTCAAAAGAGAAGGCACAGGACAGTTTTCTCTCGAAAGGATATGTAAGAATACCACTTCATAAGGAAATACAGTTTTGCAGAGTAAAGACATATACGTACGCATTGGAAACTCTTTACGAGAAGAAATAACGCATCGTACAAAATTAGCTTGTATCTCCAAAACTACACGTTGTATCTCGAAAAGAATTGTTGTGGCGTGTACGTCTTAACATGTAGCATCTAAAGAGAACCAAAAGGAGAATTTTCTTTCGTCAAAATTTTTCAGAAAATCACGTTTTAAGGAAATCCCGCATCGTGCGAAATTATCTTGTTTTTCCTAAACAACACGTTGTAAGTCGAAAAGCTTTCATGTTGCGTGTATGTCTAAGTGTGTAGCCTCAAAAGAGAAGGCACAGGACAGTTTTCTCTCGAAAGGATATGTAAGAATACCACTTCATAAGGAAATACAGTTTTGCAGAGTAAAGACATATACGTACGCATTGGAAACTCTTTACGAGAAGAAATAACGCATCGTACAAAATTAGCTTGTATCTCCAAAACTACACGTTGTATCTCGAAAAGAATTGTTGTGGCGTGTACGTCTTAACATGTAGCATCTAAAGAGAACCAAAAGGAGAATTTTCTTTCGTCAAAATTTTTCAGAAAATCACGTTTTAAGGAAATCCCGCATCGTGCGAAATTATCTTGTTTTTCCTAAACAACACGTTGTAAGTCGAAAAGCTTTCATGTTGCGTGTATGTCTAAGTGTGTAGCCTCAAAAGAGAAGGCACAGGACAGTTTTCTCTCGAAAGGATATGTAAGAATACCACTTCATAAGGAAATACAGTTTTGCAGAGTAAAGACATATACGTACACATTGGAAACTCTTTACGAGAAGAAATAACGCATCGTACAAAATTAGCTTGTATCTCCAAAACTACACGTTGTATCTCGAAAAGAATTGTTGTGGCGTGTACGTCTTAACATGTAGCATCTAAAGAGAACCAAAAGGAGAATTTTCTTTCGTCAAAATTTTTCAGAAAATCACGTTTTAAGGAAATCCCGCATCGTGCGAAATTATCTTGTTTTTCCTAAACAACACGTTGTAAGTCGAAAAGCTTTCATGTTGCGTGTATGTCTAAGTGTGTAGCCTCAAAAGAGAAGGCACAGGACAGTTTTCTCTCGAAAGGATATGTAAGAATACCACTTCATAAGGAAATACAGTTTTGCAGAGTAAAGACATATACGTACGCATTGGAAACTCTTTACGAGAAGAAATAACGCATCGTACAAAATTAGCTTGTATCTCCAAAACTACACGTTGTATCTCGAAAAGAATTGTTGTGGCGTGTACGTCTTAACATGTAGCATCTAAAGAGAACCAAAAGGAGAATTTTCTTTGGTCAAAATTTTTCAGAAAATCACGTTTTAAGGAAATACCGCAACGTGCGAAATTATCTTGTTTTTCCTAAACAACACGTTGTAAGTCGAAAAGCTTTCATGTTGCGTGTATGTCTAAGTGTGTAGCCTCAAAAGAGAAGGCACAGGACAGTTTTCTCTCGAAAGGATATGTAAGAATACCACTTCATAAGGAAATACAGTTTTGCAGAGTAAAGACATATACGTACGCATTGGAAACTCTTTACGAGAAGAAATAACGCATCGTACAAAATTAGCTTGTATCTCCAAAACTACACGTTGTATCTCGAAAAGAATTGTTGTGGCGTGTACGTCTTAACATGTAGCATCTAAAGAGAACCAAAAGGAGAATTTTCTTTCGTCAAAATTTTTCAGAAAATCACGTTTTAAGGAAATCCCGCATCGTGCGAAATTATCTTGTTTTTCCTAAACAACACGTTGTAAGTCGAAAAGCTTTCATGTTGCGTGTATGTCTTAGTGTGTAGCCTCAAAAGAGAAGGCACAGGACAGTTTTCTCTCGAAAGGATATGTAAGAATACCACTTCATAAGGAAATACAGTTTTGCAGAGTAAAGACATATACGTACGCATTGGAAACTCTTTAGGAGAAGAAATAACGCATCGTACAAAATTAGCTTGTATCTCCAAAACTACACGTTGTATCTCGAAAAGAATTGTTGTGGCGTGTACGTCTTAACATGTAGCATCTAAAGAGAACCAAAAGGAGAATTTTCTTTCGTCAAAATTTTTCAGAAAATCACGTTTTAAGGAAATCCCGCATCGTGCGAAATTATCTTGTTTTTCCTAAACAACACGTTGTAAGTCGAAAAGCTTTCATGTTGCGTGTATGTCTAAGTGTGTAGCCTCAAAAGAGAAGGCACAGGACAGTTTTCTCTCGAAAGGATATGTAAGAATACCACTTCATAAGGAAATACAGTTTTGCAGAGTAAAGACATATACGTACGCATTGGAAACTCTTTACGAGAAGAAATAACGCATCGTACAAAATTAGCTTGTATCTCCAAAACTACACGTTGTATCTCGAAAAGAATTGTTGTGGCGTGTACGTCTTAACATGTAGCATCTAAAGAGAACCAAAAGGAGAATTTTCTTTCGTCAAAATTTTTCAGAAAATCACGTTTTAAGGAAATCCCGCATCGTGCGAAATTATCTTGTTTTTCCTAAACAACACGTTGTAAGTCGAAAAGCTTTCATGTTGCGTGTATGTCTAAGTGTGTAGCCTCAAAAGAGAAGGCACAGGACAGTTTTCTCTCGAAAGGATATGTAAGAATACCACTTCATAAGGAAATACAGTTTTGCAGAATAAAGACATATACGTACGCATTGGAAACTCTTTAGGAGAAGAAATAACGCATCGTACAAAATTAGCTTGTATCTCCAAAACTACACGTTGTATCTCGAAAAGAATTGTTGTGGCGTGTACGTCTTAACATGTAGCATCTAAAGAGAACCAAAAGGAGAATTTTCTTTCGTCAAAATTTTTCAGAAAATCACGTTTTAAGGAAATCCCGCATCGTGCGAAATTATCTTGTTTTTCCTAAACAACACGTTGTAAGTCGAAAAGCTTTCATGTTGCGTGTATGTCTAAGTGTGTAGCCTCAAAAGAGAAGGCACAGGACAGTTTTCTCTCGAAAGGATATGTAAGAATACCACTTCATAAGGAAATACAGTTTTGCAGAGTAAAGACATATACGTACGCATTGGAAACTCTTTAGGAGAAGAAATAACGCATCGTACAAAATTAGCTTGTATCTCCAAAACTACACGTTGTATCTCGAAAAGAATTGTTGTGGCGTGTACGTCTTAACATGTAGCATCTAAAGAGAACCAAAAGGAGAATTTTCTTTCGTCAAAATTTTTCAGAAAATCACGTTTTAAGGAAATCCCGCATCGTGCGAAATTATCTTGTTTTTCCTAAACAACACGTTGTAAGTCGAAAAGCTTTCATGTTGCGTGTATGTCTTAGTGTGTAGCCTCAAAAGAGAAGGCACAGGACAGTTTTCTCTCGAAAGGATATGTAAGAATACCACTTCATAAGGAAATACAGTTTTGCAGAGTAAAGACATATACGTACGCATTGGAAACTCTTTAGGAGAAGAAATAACGCATCGTACAAAATTAGCTTGTATCTCCAAAACTACACGTTGTATCTCGAAAAGAATTGTTGTGGCGTGTACGTCTTAACATGTAGCATCTAAAGAGAACCAAAAGGAGAATTTTCTTTCGTCAAAATTTTTCAGAAAATCACGTTTTAAGGAAATCCCGCATCGTGCGAAATTATCTTGTTTTTCCTAAACAACACGTTGTAAGTCGAAAAGCTTTCATGTTGCGTGTATGTCTAAGTGTGTAGCCTCAAAAGAGAAGGCACAGGACAGTTTTCTCTCGAAAGGATATGTAAGAATACCACTTCATAAGGAAATACAGTTTTGCAGAGTAAAGACATATACGTACGCATTGGAAACTCTTTACGAGAAGAAATAACGCATCGTACAAAATTAGCTTGTATCTCCAAAACTACACGTTGTATCTCGAAAAGAATTGTTGTGGCGTGTACGTCTTAACATGTAGCATCTAAAGAGAACCAAAAGGAGAATTTTCTTTCGTCAAAATTTTTCAGAAAATCACGTTTTAAGGAAATCCCGCATCGTGCGAAATTATCTTTTTTTTCCTAAACAACACGTTGTAAGTCGAAAAGCTTTCATGTTGCGTGTATGTCTAAGTGTGTAGCCTCAAAAGAGAAGGCACAGGACAGTTTTCTCTCGAAAGGATATGTAAGAATACCACTTCATAAGGAAATACAGTTTTGCAGAGTAAAGACATATACGTACGCATTGGAAACTCTTTACGAGAAGAAATAACGCATCGTACAAAATTAGCTTGTATCTCCAAAACTACACGTTGTATCTCGAAAAGAATTGTTGTGGCGTGTACGTCTTAACATGTAGCATCTAAAGAGAACCAAAAGGAGAATTTTCTTTCGTCAAAATTTTTCAGAAAATCACGTTTTAAGGAAATCCCGCATCGTGCGAAATTATCTTGTTTTTCCTAAACAACACGTTGTAAGTCGAAAAGCTTTCATGTTGCGTGTATGTCTAAGTGTGTAGCCTCAAAAGAGAAGGCACAGGACAGTTTTCTCTCGAAAGGATATGTAAGAATACCACTTCATAAGGAAATACAGTTTTGCAGAGTAAAGACATATACGTACGCATTGGAAACTCTTTAGGAGAAGAAATAACGCATCGTACAAAATTAGCTTGTATCTCCAAAACTACACGTTGTATCTCGAAAAGAATTGTTGTGGCGTGTACGTCTTAACATGTAGCATCTAAAGAGAACCAAAAGGAGAATTTTCTTTCGTCAAAATTTTTCAGAAAATCACGTTTTAAGGAAATCCCGCATCGTGCGAAATTATCTTGTTTTTCCTAAACAACACGTTGTAAGTCGAAAAGCTTTCATGTTGCGTGTATGTCTAAGTGTGTAGCCTCAAAAGAGAAGGCACAGGACAGTTTTCTCTCGAAAGGATATGTAAGAATACCACTTCATAAGGAAATACAGTTTTGCAGAGTAAAGACATATACGTACGCATTGGAAACTCTTTAGGAGAAGAAATAACGCATCGTACAAAATTAGCTTGTATCTCCAAAACTACACGTTGTATCTCGAAAAGAATTGTTGTGGCGTGTACGTCTTAACATGTAGCATCTAAAGAGAACCAAAAGGAGAATTTTCTTTCGTCAAAATTTTTCAGAAAATCACGTTTTAAGGAAATCCCGCATCGTGCGAAATTATCTTGTTTTTCCTAAACAACACGTTGTAAGTCGAAAAGCTTTCATGTTGCGTGTATGTCTTAGTGTGTAGCCTCAAAAGAGAAGGCACAGGACAGTTTTCTCTCGAAAGGATATGTAAGAATACCACTTCATAAGGAAATACAGTTTTGCAGAGTAAAGACATATACGTACGCATTGGAAACTCTTTAGGAGAAGAAATAACGCATCGTACAAAATTAGCTTGTATCTCCAAAACTACACGTTGTATCTCGAAAAGAATTGTTGTGGCGTGTACGTCTTAACATGTAGCATCTAAAGAGAACCAAAAGGAGAATTTTCTTTCGTCAAAATTTTTCAGAAAATCACGTTTTAAGGAAATCCCGCATCGTGCGAAATTATCTTGTTTTTCCTAAACAACACGTTGTAAGTCGAAAAGCTTTCATGTTGCGTGTATGTCTAAGTGTGTAGCCTCAAAAGAGAAGGCACAGGACAGTTTTCTCTCGAAAGGATATGTAAGAATACCACTTCATAAGGAAATACAGTTTTGCAGAGTAAAGACATATACGTACGCATTGGAAACTCTTTACGAGAAGAAATAACGCATCGTACAAAATTAGCTTGTATCTCCAAAACTACACGTTGTATCTCGAAAAGAATTGTTGTGGCGTGTACGTCTTAACATGTAGCATCTAAAGAGAACCAAAAGGAGAATTTTCTTTCGTCAAAATTTTTCAGAAAATCACGTTTTAAGGAAAACCCGCATCGTGCGAAATTATCTTGTTTTTCCTAAACAACACGTTGTAAGTCGAAAAGCTTTCATGTTGCGTGTATGTCTAAGTGTGTAGCCTCAAAAGAGAAGGCACAGGACAGTTTTCTCTCGAAAGGATATGTAAGAATACCACTTCATAAGGAAATACAGTTTTGCAGAGTAAAGACATATACGTACGCATTGGAAACTCTTTACGAGAAGAAATAACGCATCGTACAAAATTAGCTTGTATCTCCAAAACTACACGTTGTATCTCGAAAAGAATTGTTGTGGCGTGTACGTCTTAACATGTAGCATCTAAAGAGAACCAAAAGGAGAATTTTCTTTCGTCAAAATTTTTCAGAAAATCACGTTTTAAGGAAATCCCGCATCGTGCGAAATTATCTTGTTTTTCCTAAACAACACGTTGTAAGTCGAAAAGCTTTCATGTTGCGTGTATGTCTAAGTGTGTAGCCTCAAAAGAGAAGGCACAGGACAGTTTTCTCTCGAAAGGATATGTAAGAATACCACTTCATAAGGAAATACAGTTTTGCAGAGTAAAGACATATACGTACGCATTGGAAACTCTTTAGGAGAAGAAATAACGCATCGTACAAAATTAGCTTGTATCTCCAAAACTACACATTGTATCTCGAAAAGAATTGTTGTGGCGTGTACGTCTTAACATGTAGCATCTAAAGAGAACCAAAAGGAGAATTTTCTTTCGTCAAAATTTTTCAGAAAATCACGTTTTAAGGAAATCCCGCATCGTGCGAAATTATCTTGTTTTTCCTAAACAACACGTTGTAAGTCGAAAAGCTTTCATGTTGCGTGTATGTCTTAGTGTGTAGCCTCAAAAGAGAAGGCACAGGACAGTTTTCTCTCGAAAGGATATGTAAGAATACCACTTCATAAGGAAATACAGTTTTGCAGAGTAAAGACATATACGTACGCATTGGAAACTCTTTACGAGAAGAAATAACGCATCGTACAAAATTAGCTTGTATCTCCAAAACTACACGTTGTATCTCGAAAAGAATTGTTGTGGCGTGTACGTCTTAACATGTAGCATCTAAAGAGAACCAAAAGGAGAATTTTCTTTCGTCAAAATTTTTCAGAAAATCACGTTTTAAGGAAATCCCGCATCGTGCGAAATTATCTTGTTTTTCCTAAACAACACGTTGTAAGTCGAAAAGCTTTCATGTTGCGTGTATGTCTAAGTGTGTAGCCTCAAAAGAGAAGGCACAGGACAGTTTTCTCTCGAAAGGATATGTAAGAATACCACTTCATAAGGAAATACAGTTTTGCAGAGTAAAGACATATACGTACGCATTGGAAACTCTTTAGGAGAAGAAATAACGCATCGTACAAAATTAGCTTGTATCTCCAAAACTACACGTTGTATCTCGAAAAGAATTGTTGTGGCGTGTACGTCTTAACATGTAGCATCTAAAGAGAACCAAAAGGAGAATTTTCTTTCGTCAAAATTTTTCAGAAAATCACGTTTTAAGGAAATCCCGCATCGTGCGAAATTATCTTGTTTTTCCTAAACAACACGTTGTAAGTCGAAAAGCTTTCATGTTGCGTGTATGTCTTAGTGTGTAGCCTCAAAAGAGAAGGCACAGGACAGTTTTCTCTCGAAAGGATATGTAAGAATACCACTTCATAAGGAAATACAGTTTTGCAGAGTAAAGACATATACGTACGCATTGGAAACTCTTTACGAGAAGAAATAACGCATCGTACAAAATTAGCTTGTATCTCCAAAACTACACGTTGTATCTCGAAAAGAATTGTTGTGGCGTGTACGTCTTAACATGTAGCATCTAAAGAGAACCAAAAGGAGAATTTTCTTTCGTCAAAATTTTTCAGAAAATCACGTTTTAAGGAAATCCCGCATCGTGCGAAATTATCTTGTTTTTCCTAAACAACACGTTGTAAGTCGAAAAGCTTTCATGTTGCGTGTATGTCTAAGTGTGTAGCCTCAAAAGAGAAGGCACAGGACAGTTTTCTCTCGAAAGGATATGTAAGAATACCACTTCATAAGGAAATACAGTTTTGCAGAGTAAAGACATATACGTACGCATTGGAAACTCTTTAGGAGAAGAAATAACGCATCGTACAAAATTAGCTTGTATCTCCAAAACTACACGTTGTATCTCGAAAAGAATTGTTGTGGCGTGTACGTCTTAACATGTAGCATCTAAAGAGAACCAAAAGGAGAATTTTCTTTCGTCAAAATTTTTCAGAAAATCACGTTTTAAGGAAATCCCGCATCGTGCGAAATTATCTTGTTTTTCCTAAACAACACGTTGTAAGTCGAAAAGCTTTCATGTTGCGTGTATGTCTAAGTGTGTAGCCTCAAAAGAGAAGGCACAGGACAGTTTTCTCTCGAAAGGATATGTAAGAATACCACTTCATAAGGAAATACAGTTTTGCAGAGTAAAGACATATACGTACGCATTGGAAACTCTTTACGAGAAGAAATAACGCATCGTACAAAATTAGCTTGTATCTCCAAAACTACACGTTGTATCTCGAAAAGAATTGTTGTGGCGTGTACGTCTTAACATGTAGCATCTAAAGAGAACCAAAAGGAGAATTTTCTTTCGTCAAAATTTTTCAGAAAATCACGTTTTAAGGAAATCCCGCATCGTGCGAAATTATCTTGTTTTTCCTAAACAACACGTTGTAAGTCGAAAAGCTTTCATGTTGCGTGTATGTCTAAGTGTGTAGCCTCAAAAGAGAAGGCACAGGACAGTTTTCTCTCGAAAGGATATGTAAGAATACCACTTCATAAGGAAATACAGTTTTGCAGAGTAAAGACATATACGTACGCATTGGAAACTCTTTACGAGAAGAAATAACGCATCGTACAAAATTAGCTTGTATCTCCAAAACTACACGTTGTATCTCGAAAAGAATTGTTGTGGCGTGTACGTCTTAACATGTAGCATCTAAAGAGAACCAAAAGGAGAATTTTCTTTCGTCAAAATTTTTCAGAAAATCACGTTTTAAGGAAATCCCGCATCGTGCGAAATTATCTTGTTTTTCCTAAACAACACGTTGTAAGTCGAAAAGCTTTCATGTTGCGTGTATGTCTAAGTGTGTAGCCTCAAAAGAGAAGGCACAGGACAGTTTTCTCTCGAAAGGATATGTAAGAATACCACTTCATAAGGAAATACAGTTTTGCAGAGTAAAGACATATACGTACACATTGGAAACTCTTTACGAGAAGAAATAACGCATCGTACAAAATTAGCTTGTATCTCCAAAACTACACGTTGTATCTCGAAAAGAATTGTTGTGGCGTGTACGTCTTAACATGTAGCATCTAAAGAGAACCAAAAGGAGAATTTTCTTTCGTCAAAATTTTTCAGAAAATCACGTTTTAAGGAAATCCCGCATCGTGCGAAATTATCTTGTTTTTCCTAAACAACACGTTGTAAGTCGAAAAGCTTTCATGTTGCGTGTATGTCTAAGTGTGTAGCCTCAAAAGAGAAGGCACAGGACAGTTTTCTCTCGAAAGGATATGTAAGAATACCACTTCATAAGGAAATACAGTTTTGCAGAGTAAAGACATATACGTACGCATTGGAAACTCTTTACGAGAAGAAATAACGCATCGTACAAAATTAGCTTGTATCTCCAAAACTACACGTTGTATCTCGAAAAGAATTGTTGTGGCGTGTACGTCTTAACATGTAGCATCTTAAGAGAACCAAAAGGAGAATTTTCTTTCGTCAAAATTTTTCAGAAAATCACGTTTTAAGGAAATCCCGCATCGTGCGAAATTATCTTGTTTTTCCTAAACAACACGTAGTAAGTTGAAAAGCTTTCATGTTGCGTGTATGTCTAAGTGTGTAGCCTCAAAAGAGAAGGCACAGGACAGTTTTCTCTCGAAAGGATATGTAAGAATACCACTTCATAAGGAAATACAGTTTTGCAGAGTAAAGACATATACGTACTCATTGGAAACTCCTACGAGAAGAAATAACGCATCGTACAAAATTAGCTTGTATCTCCAAAACTACACGTTGTATCTCGAAAAGAATTGTTGTGGCGTGTACGTCTTAACATGTAGCATCTAAAGAGAACCAAAAGGAGAATTTTCTTTCGTCAAAATTTTTCAGAAAATCACGTTTTAAGGAAATCCCGCATCGTGCGAAATTATCTTGTTTTTCCTAAACAACACGTTGTAAGTCGAAAAGCTTTCATGTTGCGTGTATGTCTAAGTGTGTAGCCTCAAAAGAGAAGGCACAGGACAGTTTTCTCTCGAAAGGATATGTAAGAATACCACTTCATAAGGAAATACAGTTTTGCAGAGTACAGACATATACGTACGCATTGGAAACTCTATACGAGAAGAAATAACGCATCGTACAAAATTAGCTTGTATCTCCAAAACTACACGTTGTATCTCGAAAAGAATTGTTGTGGCGTGTACGTCTTAACATGTAGCATCTAAAGAGAACCAAAAGGAGAATTTTCTTTCGTCAAAATTTTCGGAAAATCACGTTTTAAGGAAATCCCGCATCGTGCGAAATTATCTTGTTTTTCCTAAACAACACGTTGTAAGTCGAAAAGCTTTCATTTTGCGTGTATGTCTAAGTGTGTAGCCTCAAAAGAGAAGGCACAGGACAGTTTTCTCTCGAAAGGATATGTAAGAATACCACTTCATAAGGAAATACAGTTTTGCAGAGTAAAGACATATACGTACGCATTGGAAACTCTTTACGAGAAGAAATAACGCATCGTACAAAATTAGCTTGTATCTCCAAAACTACACGTTGTATCTCGAAAAGAATTGTTGTGGCGTGTACGTCTTAACATGTAGCATCTAAAGAGAACCAAAAGGAGAATTTTCTTTCGTCAACATTTTTCAGAAAATCACGTTTTAAGGAAATCCCGCATCGTGCGATATTATCTTGTTTTTCCTAAACAACACGTTGTGAGTCGAAAAGCTTTCATGTTGCGTGTATGTCTAAGTGTGTAGCCTCAAAAGAGAAGGCACAGGACAGTTTTCTCTCGAAAGGATATGTAAGAATACCACTTCATAACGAAATACAGTTTTGCAGAGTAAAGACATATACGTACGCATTGGAAACTCTTTACGAGAAGAAATAACGCATAGTACAAAATTAGCTTGTATCTCCAAAACTACACGTTGTATCTCGAAAAGAATTGTTGTGGCGTGTATGTCTTAACATGTAGCATTTAAAGAGAACCAAAAGGAGAATTTTCTTTCGTCAAAATTTTTCAGAAAATCACGTTTTAAGGAAATCCCGCATCGTGCGAAATTATCTTGTTTTTCCTAAACAACACGTTGTAAGTCGAAAAGCTTTCATGTTGCGTGTATGTCTAAGTGTGTAGCCTCAAAAGAGAAGGCACAGGACAGTTTTCTCTCGAAAGGATATGTAAGAATACCACTTCATAAGGAAATACAGTTTTGCAGAGTAAAGACATATACGTACGCATTCGAAACTCTTTACGAGAAGAAATAACGCATCGTACAAAATTAGCTTGTATCTCCAAAACTACACGTTGTATCTCGAAAAGAATTGTTGTGGCGTGTACGTCTTAACATGTAGCATCTAAAGAGAACCAAAAGGAGAATTTTCTTTCGTCAAAATTTTTCAGAAAATCACGTTTTAAGGAAATCCCGCATCGTGCGAAATTATCTTGTTTTTCCTAAACAACACGTTGTAAGTCGAAAAGCTTTCATGTTGCGTGTATGTCTAAGTGTGTAGCCTCAAAAGAGAAGGCACAGGACAGTTTTCTCTCGAAAGGATATGTAAGAATACCACTTCATAAGGAAATACAGTTTTGCAGAGTAAAGACATATACGTACGCATTGGAAACTCTTTACGAGAAGAAATAACGCATCGTACAAAATTAGCTTGTATCTCCAAAACTACACGTTGTATCTCGAAAAGAATTGTTGTGGCGTGTACGTCTTAACATGTAGCATCTAAAGAGAACCAAAAGGAGAATTTTCTTTCGTCAAAATTTTTCAGAAAATCACGTTTTAAGGAAATCCCGCATCGTGCGAAATTATCTTGTTTTTCCTAAACAACACGTTGTAAGTCGAAAAGCTTTCATGTTGCGTGTATGTCTAAGTGTGTAGCCTCAAAAGAGAAGGCACAGGACAGTTTTCTCTCGAAAGGATATGTAAGAATACCACTTCATAAGGAAATACAGTTTTGCAGAGTAAAGACATATACGTACACATTGGAAACTCTTTACGAGAAGAAATAACGCATCGTACAAAATTAGCTTGTATCTCCAAAACTACACGTTGTATCTCGAAAAGAATTGTTGTGGCGTGTACGTCTTAACATGTAGCATCTAAAGAGAACCAAAAGGAGAATTTTCTTTCGTCAAAATTTTTCAGAAAATCACGTTTTAAGGAAATCCCGCATCGTGCGAAATTATCTTGTTTTTCCTAAACAACACGTTGTAAGTCGAAAAGCTTTCATGTTGCGTGTATGTCTAAGTGTGTAGCCTCAAAAGAGAAGGCACAGGACAGTTTTCTCTCGAAAGGATATGTAAGAATACCACTTCATAAGGAAATACAGTTTTGCAGAGTAAAGACATATACGTACGCATTGGAAACTCTTTACGAGAAGAAATAACGCATCGTACAAAATTAGCTTGTATCTCCAAAACTACACGTTGTATCTCGAAAAGAATTGTTGTGGCGTGTACGTCTTAACATGTAGCATCTTAAGAGAACCAAAAGGAGAATTTTCTTTCGTCAAAATTTTTCAGAAAATCACGTTTTAAGGAAATCCCGCATCGTGCGAAATTATCTTGTTTTTCCTAAACAACACGTAGTAAGTTGAAAAGCTTTCATGTTGCGTGTATGTCTAAGTGTGTAGCCTCAAAAGAGAAGGCACAGGACAGTTTTCTCTCGAAAGGATATGTAAGAATACCACTTCATAAGGAAATACAGTTTTGCAGAGTAAAGACATATACGTACTCATTGGAAACTCCTACGAGAAGAAATAACGCATCGTACAAAATTAGCTTGTATCTCCAAAACTACACGTTGTATCTCGAAAAGAATTGTTGTGGCGTGTACGTCTTAACATGTAGCATCTAAAGAGAACCAAAAGGAGAATTTTCTTTCGTCAAAATTTTTCAGAAAATCACGTTTTAAGGAAATCCCGCATCGTGCGAAATTATCTTGTTTTTCCTAAACAACACGTTGTAAGTCGAAAAGCTTTCATGTTGCGTGTATGTCTAAGTGTGTAGCCTCAAAAGAGAAGGCACAGGACAGTTTTCTCTCGAAAGGATATGTAAGAATACCACTTCATAAGGAAATACAGTTTTGCAGAGTACAGACATATACGTACGCATTGGAAACTCTATACGAGAAGAAATAACGCATCGTACAAAATTAGCTTGTATCTCCAAAACTACACGTTGTATCTCGAAAAGAATTGTTGTGGCGTGTACGTCTTAACATGTAGCATCTAAAGAGAACCAAAAGGAGAATTTTCTTTCGTCAAAATTTTCGGAAAATCACGTTTTAAGGAAATCCCGCATCGTGCGAAATTATCTTGTTTTTCCTAAACAACACGTTGTAAGTCGAAAAGCTTTCATTTTGCGTGTATGTCTAAGTGTGTAGCCTCAAAAGAGAAGGCACAGGACAGTTTTCTCTCGAAAGGATATGTAAGAATACCACTTCATAAGGAAATACAGTTTTGCAGAGTAAAGACATATACGTACGCATTGGAAACTCTTTACGAGAAGAAATAACGCATCGTACAAAATTAGCTTGTATCTCCAAAACTACACGTTGTATCTCGAAAAGAATTGTTGTGGCGTGTACGTCTTAACATGTAGCATCTAAAGAGAACCAAAAGGAGAATTTTCTTTCGTCAACATTTTTCAGAAAATCACGTTTTAAGGAAATCCCGCATCGTGCGATATTATCTTGTTTTTCCTAAACAACACGTTGTGAGTCGAAAAGCTTTCATGTTGCGTGTATGTCTAAGTGTGTAGCCTCAAAAGAGAAGGCACAGGACAGTTTTCTCTCGAAAGGATATGTAAGAATACCACTTCATAACGAAATACAGTTTTGCAGAGTAAAGACATATACGTACGCATTGGAAACTCTTTACGAGAAGAAATAACGCATAGTACAAAATTAGCTTGTATCTCCAAAACTACACGTTGTATCTCGAAAAGAATTGTTGTGGCGTGTATGTCTTAACATGTAGCATTTAAAGAGAACCAAAAGGAGAATTTTCTTTCGTCAAAATTTTTCAGAAAATCACGTTTTAAGGAAATCCCGCATCGTGCGAAATTATCTTGTTTTTCCTAAACAACACGTTGTAAGTCGAAAAGCTTTCATGTTGCGTGTATGTCTAAGTGTGTAGCCTCAAAAGAGAAGGCACAGGACAGTTTTCTCTCGAAAGGATATGTAAGAATACCACTTCATAAGGAAATACAGTTTTGCAGAGTAAAGACATATACGTACGCATTCGAAACTCTTTACGAGAAGAAATAACGCATCGTACAAAATTAGCTTGTATCTCCAAAACTACACGTTGTATCTCGAAAAGAATTGTTGTGGCGTGTACGTCTTAACATGTAGCATCTAAAGAGAACCAAAAGGAGAATTTTCTTTCGTCAAAATTTTTCAGAAAATCACGTTTTAAGGAAATCCCGCATCGTGCGAAATTATCTTGTTTTTCCTAAACAACACGTTGTAAGTCGAAAAGCTTTCATGTTGCGTGTATGTCTAAGTGTGTAGCCTCAAAAGAGAAGGCACAGGACAGTTTTCTCTCGAAAGGATATGTAAGAATACCACTTCATAAGGAAATACAGTTTTGCAGAGTAAAGACATATACGTACGCATTGGAAACTCTTTACGAGAAGAAATAACGCATCGTACAAAATTAGCTTGTATCTCCAAAACTACACGTTGTATCTCGAAAAGAATTGTTGTGGCGTGTACGTCTTAACATGTAGCATCTAAAGAGAACCAAAAGGAGAATTTTCTTTCGTCAAAATTTTTCAGAAAATCACGTTTTAAGGAAATCCCGCATCGTGCGAAATTATCTTGTTTTTCCTAAACAACACGTTGTAAGTCGAAAAGCTTTCATGTTGCGTGTATGTCTAAGTGTGTAGCCTCAAAAGAGAAGGCACAGGACAGTTTTCTCTCGAAAGGATATGTAAGAATACCACTTCATAAGGAAATACAGTTTTGCAGAGTAAAGACATATACGTACACATTGGAAACTCTTTACGAGAAGAAATAACGCATCGTACAAAATTAGCTTGTATCTCCAAAACTACACGTTGTATCTCGAAAAGAATTGTTGTGGCGTGTACGTCTTAACATGTAGCATCTAAAGAGAACCAAAAGGAGAATTTTCTTTCGTCAAAATTTTTCAGAAAATCACGTTTTAAGGAAATCCCGCATCGTGCGAAATTATCTTGTTTTTCCTAAACAACACGTTGTAAGTCGAAAAGCTTTCATGTTGCGTGTATGTCTAAGTGTGTAGCCTCAAAAGAGAAGGCACAGGACAGTTTTCTCTCGAAAGGATATGTAAGAATACCACTTCATAAGGAAATACAGTTTTGCAGAGTAAAGACATATACGTACGCATTGGAAACTCTTTACGAGAAGAAATAACGCATCGTACAAAATTAGCTTGTATCTCCAAAACTACACGTTGTATCTCGAAAAGAATTGTTGTGGCGTGTACGTCTTAACATGTAGCATCTTAAGAGAACCAAAAGGAGAATTTTCTTTCGTCAAAATTTTTCAGAAAATCACGTTTTAAGGAAATCCCGCATCGTGCGAAATTATCTTGTTTTTCCTAAACAACACGTTGTAAGTCGAAAAGCTTTCATGTTGCGTGTATGTCTAAGTGTGTAGCCTCAAAAGAGAAGGCACAGGACAGTTTTCTCTCGAAAGAATATGTAAGAATACCACTTCATAAGGAAATACAGTTTTGCAGAGTAAAGACATATACGTACGCATTGGAAACTCTTTACGAGAAGAAATAACGCATCGTACAAAATTAGCTTGTATCTCCAAAACTACACGTTGTATCTCGAAAAGAATTGTTGTGGCGTGTACGTCTTAACATGTAGCATCTAAAGAGAACCAAAAGGAGAATTTTCTTTCGTCAAAATTTTTCAGAAAATCACGTTTTAAGGAAATCCCGCATCGTGCGAAATTATCTTGTTTTTCCTAAACAACACGTTGTAAGTCGAAAAGCTTTCATGTTGCGTGTATGTCTAAGTGTGTAGCCTCAAAAGAGAAGGCACAGGACAGTTTTCTCTCGAAAGGATATGTAAGAATACCACTTCATAAGGAAATACAGTTTTGCAGAGTACAGACATATACGTACGCATTGGAAACTCTATACGAGAAGAAATAACGCATCGTACAAAATTAGCTTGTATCTCCAAAACTACACGTTGTATCTCGAAAAGAATTGTTGTGGCGTGTACGTCTTAACATGTAGCATCTAAAGAGAACCAAAAGGAGAATTTTCTTTCGTCAAAATTTTTCGGAAAATCACGTTTTAAGGAAATCCCGCATCGTGCGAAATTATCTTGTTTTTCCTAAACAACACGTTGTAAGTCGAAAAGCTTTCATGTTGCGTGTATGTCTAAGTGTGTAGCCTCAAAAGAGAAGGCACAGGACAGTTTTCTCTCGAAAGGATATGTAAGAATACCACTTCATAAGGAAATACAGTTTTGCAGAGTAAAGACATATACGTACGCATTGGAAACTCTTTACGAGAAGAAATAACGCATAGTACAAAATTAGCTTGTATCTCCAAAACTACACGTTGTATCTCGAAAAGAATTGTTGTGGCGTGTACGTCTTAACATGTAGCATCTAAAGAGAACCAAAAGGAGAATTTTCTTTCGTCAACATTTTTCAGAAAATCACGTTTTAAGGAAATCCCGCATCGTGCGATATTATCTTGTTTTTCCTAAACAACACGTTGTGAGTCGAAAAGCTTTCATGTTGCGTGTATGTCTAAGTGTGTAGCCTCAAAAGAGAAGGCACAGGACAGTTTTCTCTCGAAAGGATATGTAAGAATACCACTTCATAAGGAAATACAGTTTTGCAGAGTAAAGACATATACGTACGCATTGGAAACTCTTTACGAGAAGAAATAACGCATCGTACAAAATTAGCTTGTATCTCCAAAACTACACGTTTTATCTCGAAAAGAATTGTTGTGGCGTGTACGTCTTAACATGTAGCATCTAAAGAGAACCAAAAGGAGAATTTTCTTTCGTCAAAATTTTTCAGAAAATCACGTTTTAAGGAAATCCCGCATCGTGCGAAATTATCTTGTTTTTCCTAAACAACACGTTGTAAGTCGAAAAGCTTTCATGTTGCGTGTATGTCTAAGTGTGTAGCCTCAAAAGAGAAGGCACAGGACAGTTTTCTCTCGAAAGGATATGTAAGAATACCACTTCATAAGGAAATACAGTTTTGCAGAGTAAAGACATATACGTACGCATTGGAAACTCTTTAGGAGAAGAAATAACGCATCGTACAAAATTAGCTTGTATCTCCAAAACTACACATTGTATCTCGAAAAGAATTGTTGTGGCGTGTACGTCTTAACATGTAGCATCTAAAGAGAACCAAAAGGAGAATTTTCTTTCGTCAAAATTTTTCAGAAAATCACGTTTTAAGGAAATCCCGCATCGTGCGAAATTATCTTGTTTTTCCTAAACAACACGTTGTAAGTCGAAAAGCTTTCATGTTGCGTGTATGTCTTAGTGTGTAGCCTCAAAAGAGAAGGCACAGGACAGTTTTCTCTCGAAAGGATATATAAGAATACCACTTCATAAGGAAATACAGTTTTGCAGAGTAAAGACATATACGTACGCATTGGAAACTCTTTAGGAGAAGAAATAACGCATCGTACAAAATTAGCTTGTATCTCCAAAACTACACGTTGTATCTCGAAAAGAATTGTTGTGGCGTGTACGTCTTAACATGTAGCATCTAAAGAGAACCAAAAGGAGAATTTTCTTTCGTCAAAATTTTTCAGAAAATCACGTTTTAAGGAAATCCCGCATCGTGCGAAATTATCTTGTTTTTCCTAAACAACACGTTGTAAGTCGAAAAGCTTTCATGTTGCGTGTATGTCTAAGTGTGTAGCCTCAAAAGAGAAGGCACAGGACAGTTTTCTCTCGAAAGGATATGTAAGAATACCACTTCATAAGGAAATACAGTTTTGCAGAGTAAAGACATATACGTACGCATTGGAAACTCTTTACGAGAAGAAATAACGCATCGTACAAAATTAGCTTGTATCTCCAAAACTACACGTTGTATCTCGAAAAGAATTGTTGTGGCGTGTACGTCTTAACATGTAGCATCTAAAGAGAACCAAAAGGAGAATTTTCTTTCGTCAAAATTTTTCAGAAAATCACGTTTTAAGGAAATCCCGCATCGTGCGAAATTATCTTGTTTTTCCTAAACAACACGTTGTAAGTCGAAAAGCTTTCATGTTGCGTGTATGTCTAAGTGTGTAGCCTCAAAAGAGAAGGCACAGGACAGTTTTCTCTCGAAAGGATATGTAAGAATACCACTTCATAAGGAAATACAGTTTTGCAGAGTAAAGACATATACGTACGCATTGGAAACTCTTTACGAGAAGAAATAACGCATCGTACAAAATTAGCTTGTATCTCCAAAACTACACGTTGTATCTCGAAAATAATTGTTGTGGCGTGTACGTCTTAACATGTAGCATCTAAAGAGAACCAAAAGGAGAATTTTCTTTCGTCAAAATTTTTCAGAAAATCACGTTTTAAGGAAATCCCGCATCGTGCGAAATTATCTTGTTTTTCCTAAACAACACGTTGTAAGTCGAAAAGCTTTCATGTTGCGTGTATGTCTAAGTGTGTAGCCTCAAAAGAGAAGGCACAGGACAGTTTTCTCTCGAAAGGATATGTAAGAATACCACTTCATAAGGAAATACAGTTTTGCAGAGTAAAGACATATACGTACGCATTGGAAACTCTTTACGAGAAGAAATAACGCATCGTACAAAATTAGCTTGTATCTCCAAAACTACACGTTGTATCTCGAAAAGAATTGTTGTGGCGTGTACGTCTTAACATGTAGCATCTAAAGAGAACCAAAAGGAGAATTTTCTTTCGTCAAAATTTTTCAGAAAATCACGTTTTAAGGAAATCCCGCATCGTGCGAAATTATCTTGTTTTTCCTAAACAACACGTTGTAAGTCGAAAAGCTTTCATGTTGCGTGTATGTCTAAGTGTGTAGCCTCAAAAGAGAAGGCACAGGACAGTTTTCTCTCGAAAGGATATGTAAGAATACCACTTCATAAGGAAATACAGTTTTGCAGAGTAAAGACATATACGTACGCATTGGAAACTCTTTAGGAGAAGAAATAACGCATCGTACAAAATTAGCTTGTATCTCCAAAACTACACGTTGTATCTCGAAAAGAATTGTTGTGGCGTGTACGTCTTAACATGTAGCATCTAAAGAGAACCAAAAGGAGAATTTTCTTTCGTCAAAATTTTTCAGAAAATCACGTTTTAAGGAAATCCCGCATCGTGCGAAATTATCTTGTTTTTCCTAAACAACACGTTGTAAGTCGAAAAGCTTTCATGTTGCGTGTATGTCTTAGTGTGTAGCCTCAAAAGAGAAGGCACAGGACAGTTTTCTCTCGAAAGGATATGTAAGAATACCACTTCATAAGGAAATACAGTTTTGCAGAGTAAAGACATATACGTACGCATTGGAAACTCTTTACGAGAAGAAATAACGCATCGTACAAAATTAGCTTGTATCTCCAAAACTACACGTTGTATCTCGAAAAGAATTGTTGTGGCGTGTACGTCTTAACATGTAGCATCTAAAGAGAACCAAAAGGAGAATTTTCTTTCGTCAAAATTTTTCAGAAAATCACGTTTTAAGGAAATCCCGCATCGTGCGAAATTATCTTGTTTTTCCTAAACAACACGTTGTAAGTCGAAAAGCTTTCATGTTGCGTGTATGTCTAAGTGTGTAGCCTCAAAAGAGAAGGCACAGGACAGTTTTCTCTCGAAAGGATATGTAAGAATACCACTTCATAAGGAAATACAGTTTTGCAGAGTAAAGACATATACGTACGCATTGGAAACTCTTTACGAGAAGAAATAACGCATCGTACAAAATTAGCTTGTATCTCCAAAACTACACGTTGTATCTCGAAAAGAATTGTTGTGGCGTGTACGTCTTAACATGTAGCATCTAAAGAGAACCAAAAGGAGAATTTTCTTTCGTCAAAATTTTTCAGAAAATCACGTTTTAAGGAAATCCCGCATCGTGCGAAATTATCTTGTTTTTCCTAAACAACACGTTGTAAGTCGAAAAGCTTTCATGTTGCGTGTATGTCTAAGTGTGTAGCCTCAAAAGAGAAGGCACAGGACAGTTTTCTCTCGAAAGGATATGTAAGAATACCACTTCATAAGGAAATACAGTTTTGCAGAGTACAGACATATACGTACGCATTGGAAACTCTATACGAGAAGAAATAACGCATCGTACAAAATTAGCTTGTATCTCCAAAACTACACGTTGTATCTCGAAAAGAATTGTTGTGGCGTGTACGTCTTAACATGTAGCATCTAAAGAGAACCAAAAGGAGAATTTTCTTTCGTCAAAATTTTTCGGAAAATCACGTTTTAAGGAAATCCCGCATCGTGCGAAATTATCTTGTTTTTCCTAAACAACACGTTGTAAGTCGAAAAGCTTTCATGTTGCGTGTATGTCTAAGTGTGTAGCCTCAAAAGAGAAGGCACAGGACAGTTTTCTCTCGAAAGGATATGTAAGAATACCACTTCATAAGGAAATACAGTTTTGCAGAGTAAAGACATATACGTACGCATTGGAAACTCTTTACGAGAAGAAATAACGCATAGTACAAAATTAGCTTGTATCTCCAAAACTACACGTTGTATCTCGAAAAGAATTGTTGTGGCGTGTACGTCTTAACATGTAGCATCTAAAGAGAACCAAAAGGAGAATTTTCTTTCGTCAACATTTTTCAGAAAATCACGTTTTAAGGAAATCCCGCATCGTGCGATATTATCTTGTTTTTCCTAAACAACACGTTGTGAGTCGAAAAGCTTTCATGTTGCGTGTATGTCTAAGTGTGTAGCCTCAAAAGAGAAGGCACAGGACAGTTTTCTCTCGAAAGGATATGTAAGAATACCACTTCATAACGAAATACAGTTTTGCAGAGTAAAGACATATACGTACGCATTGGAAACTCTTTACGAGAAGAAATAACGCATCGTACAAAATTAGCTTGTATCTCCAAAACTACACGTTGTATCTCGAAAAGAATTGTTGTGGCGTGTACGTCTTAACATGTAGCATCTAAAGAGAACCAAAAGGAGAATTTTCTTTCGTCAAAATTTTTCAGAAAATCACGTTTTAAGGAAATCCCGCATCGTGCGAAATTATCTTGTTTTTCCTAAACAACACGTTGTAAGTCGAAAAGCTTTCATGTTGCGTGTATGTCTAAGTGTGTAGCCTCAAAAGAGAAGGCACAGGACAGTTTTCTCTCGAAAGGATATGTAAGAATACCACTTCATAAGGAAATACAGTTTTGCAGAGTAAAGACATATACGTACGCATTGGAAACTCTTTAGGAGAAGAAATAACGCATCGTACAAAATTAGCTTGTATCTCCAAAACTACACATTGTATCTCGAAAAGAATTGTTGTGGCGTGTACGTCTTAACATGTAGCATCTAAAGAGAACCAAAAGGAGAATTTTCTTTCGTCAAAATTTTTCAGAAAATCACGTTTTAAGGAAATCCCGCATCGTGCGAAATTATCTTGTTTTTCCTAAACAACACGTTGTAAGTCGAAAAGCTTTCATGTTGCGTGTATGTCTTAGTGTGTAGCCTCAAAAGAGAAGGCACAGGACAGTTTTCTCTCGAAAGGATATGTAAGAATACCACTTCATAAGGAAATACAGTTTTGCAGAGTAAAGACATATACGTACGCATTGGAAACTCTTTACGAGAAGAAATAACGCATCGTACAAAATTAGCTTGTATCTCCAAAACTACACGTTGTATCTCGAAAAGAATTGTTGTGGCGTGTACGTCTTAACATGTAGCATCTAAAGAGAACCAAAAGGAGAATTTTCTTTCGTCAAAATTTTTCAGAAAATCACGTTTTAAGGAAATCCCGCATCGTGCGAAATTATCTTGTTTTTCCTAAACAACACGTTGTAAGTCGAAAAGCTTTCATGTTGCGTGTATGTCTAAGTGTGTAGCCTCAAAAGAGAAGGCACAGGACAGTTTTCTCTCGAAAGGATATGTAAGAATACCACTTCTTAAGGAAATACAGTTTTGCAGAGTAAAGACATATACGTACGCATTGGAAACTCTTTACGAGAAGAAATAACGCATCGTACAAAATTAGCTTGTATCTCCAAAACTACACGTTGTATCTCGAAAAGAATTGTTGTGGCGTGTACGTCTTAACATGTAGCATCTAAAGAGAACCAAAAGGAGAATTTTCTTTCGTCAAAATTTTTCAGAAAATCACGTTTTAAGGAAATCCCGCATCGTGCGAAATTATCTTGTTTTTCCTAAACAACACGTTGTAAGTCGAAAAGCTTTCATGTTGCGTGTATGTCTAAGTGTGTAGCCTCAAAAGAGAAGGCACAGGACAGTTTTCTCTCGAAAGGATATGTAAGAATACCACTTCATAAGGAAATACAGTTTTGCAGAGTAAAGACATATACGTACACATTGGAAACTCTTTACGAGAAGAAATAACGCATCGTACAAAATTAGCTTGTATCTCCAAAACTACACGTTGTATCTCGAAAAGAATTGTTGTGGCGTGTACGTCTTAACATGTAGCATCTAAAGAGAACCAAAAGGAGAATTTTCTTTCGTCAAAATTTTTCAGAAAATCACGTTTTAAGGAAATCCCGCATCGTGCGAAATTATCTTGTTTTTCCTAAACAACACGTTGTAAGTCGAAAAGCTTTCATGTTGCGTGTATGTCTAAGTGTGTAGCCTCAAAAGAGAAGGCACAGGACAGTTTTCTCTCGAAAGGATATGTAAGAATACCACTTCATAAGGAAATACAGTTTTGCAGAGTAAAGACATATACGTACGCATTGGAAACTCTTTACGAGAAGAAATAACGCATCGTACAAAATTAGCTTGTATCTCCAAAACTACACGTTGTATCTCGAAAAGAATTGTTGTGGCGTGTACGTCTTAACATGTAGCATCTTAAGAGAACCAAAAGGAGAATTTTCTTTCGTCAAAATTTTTCAGAAAATCACGTTTTAAGGAAATCCCGCATCGTGCGAAATTATCTTGTTTTTCCTAAACAACACGTTGTAAGTCGAAAAGCTTTCATGTTGCGTGTATGTCTAAGTGTGTAGCCTCAAAAGAGAAGGCACAGGACAGTTTTCTCTCGAAAGAATATGTAAGAATACCACTTCATAAGGAAATACAGTTTTGCAGAGTAAAGACATATACGTACGCATTGGAAACTCTTTACGAGAAGAAATAACGCATCGTACAAAATTAGCTTGTATCTCCAAAACTACACGTTGTATCTCTAAAAGAATTGTTGTGGCGTGTACGTCTTAACATGTAGCATCTAAAGAGAACCAAAAGGAGAATTTTCTTTCGTCAAAATTTTTCAGAAAATCACGTTTTAAGGAAATCCCGCATCGTGCGAAATTATCTTGTTTTTCCTAAACAACACGTTGTAAGTCGAAAAGCTTTCATGTTGCGTGTATGTCTAAGTGTGTAGCCTCAAAAGAGAAGGCACAGGACAGTTTTCTCTCGAAAGGATATGTAAGAATACCACTTCATAAGGAAATACAGTTTTGCAGAGTACAGACATATACGTACGCATTGGAAACTCTATACGAGAAGAAATAACGCATCGTACAAAATTAGCTTGTATCTCCAAAACTACACGTTGTATCTCGAAAAGAATTGTTGTGGCGTGTACGTCTTAACATGTAGCATCTAAAGAGAACCAAAAGGAGAATTTTCTTTCGTCAAAATTTTTCGGAAAATCACGTTTTAAGGAAATCCCGCATCGTGCGAAATTATCTTGTTTTTCCTAAACAACACGTTGTAAGTCGAAAAGCTTTCATGTTGCGTGTATGTCTAAGTGTGTAGCCTCAAAAGAGAAGGCACAGGACAGTTTTCTCTCGAAAGGATATGTAAGAATACCACTTCATAAGGAAATACAGTTTTGCAGAGTAAAGACATATACGTACGCATTGGAAACTCTTTACGAGAAGAAATAACGCATAGTACAAAATTAGCTTGTATCTCCAAAACTACACGTTGTATCTCGAAAAGAATTGTTGTGGCGTGTACGTCTTAACATGTAGCATCTAAAGAGAACCAAAAGGAGAATTTTCTTTCGTCAACATTTTTCAGAAAATCACGTTTTAAGGAAATCCCGCATCGTGCGATATTATCTTGTTTTTCCTAAACAACACGTTGTGAGTCGAAAAGCTTTCATGTTGCGTGTATGTCTAAGTGTGTAGCCTCAAAAGAGAAGGCACAGGACAGTTTTCTCTCGAAAGGATATGTAAGAATACCACTTCATAAGGAAATACAGTTTTGCAGAGTAAAGACATATACGTACGCATTGGAAACTCTTTACGAGAAGAAATAACGCATCGTACAAAATTAGCTTGTATCTCCAAAACTACACGTTTTATCTCGAAAAGAATTGTTGTGGCGTGTACGTCTTAACATGTAGCATCTAAAGAGAACCAAAAGGAGAATTTTCTTTCGTCAAAATTTTTCAGAAAATCACGTTTTAAGGAAATCCCGCATCGTGCGAAATTATCTTGTTTTTCCTAAACAACACGTTGTAAGTCGAAAAGCTTTCATGTTGCGTGTATGTCTAAGTGTGTAGCCTCAAAAGAGAAGGCACAGGACAGTTTTCTCTCGAAAGGATATGTAAGAATACCACTTCATAAGGAAATACAGTTTTGCAGAGTAAAGACATATACGTACGCATTGGAAACTCTTTAGGAGAAGAAATAACGCATCGTACAAAATTAGCTTGTATCTCCAAAACTACACATTGTATCTCGAAAAGAATTGTTGTGGCGTGTACGTCTTAACATGTAGCATCTAAAGAGAACCAAAAGGAGAATTTTCTTTCGTCAAAATTTTTCAGAAAATCACGTTTTAAGGAAATCCCGCATCGTGCGAAATTATCTTGTTTTTCCTAAACAACACGTTGTAAGTCGAAAAGCTTTCATGTTGCGTGTATGTCTTAGTGTGTAGCCTCAAAAGAGAAGGCACAGGACAGTTTTCTCTCGAAAGGATATGTAAGAATACCACTTCATAAGGAAATACAGTTTTGCAGAGTAAAGACATATACGTACGCATTGGAAACTCTTTAGGAGAAGAAATAACGCATCGTACAAAATTAGCTTGTATCTCCAAAACTACACGTTGTATCTCGAAAAGAATTGTTGTGGCGTGTACGTCTTAACATGTAGCATCTAAAGAGAACCAAAAGGAGAATTTTCTTTCGTCAAAATTTTTCAGAAAATCACGTTTTAAGGAAATCCCGCATCGTGCGAAATTATCTTGTTTTTCCTAAACAACACGTTGTAAGTCGAAAAGCTTTCATGTTGCGTGTATGTCTAAGTGTGTAGCCTCAAAAGAGAAGGCACAGGACAGTTTTCTCTCGAAAGGATATGTAAGAATACCACTTCATAAGGAAATACAGTTTTGCAGAGTAAAGACATATACGTACGCATTGGAAACTCTTTACGAGAAGAAATAACGCATCGTACAAAATTAGCTTGTATCTCCAAAACTACACGTTGTATCTCGAAAAGAATTGTTGTGGCGTGTACGTCTTAACATGTAGCATCTAAAGAGAACCAAAAGGAGAATTTTCTTTCGTCAAAATTTTTCAGAAAATCACGTTTTAAGGAAATCCCGCATCGTGCGAAATTATCTTGTTTTTCCTAAACAACACGTTGTAAGTCGAAAAGCTTTCATGTTGCGTGTATGTCTAAGTGTGTAGCCTCAAAAGAGAAGGCACAGGACAGTTTTCTCTCGAAAGGATATGTAAGAATACCACTTCATAAGGAAATACAGTTTTGCAGAGTAAAGACATATACGTACGCATTGGAAACTCTTTACGAGAAGAAATAACGCATCGTACAAAATTAGCTTGTATCTCCAAAACTACACGTTGTATCTCGAAAAGAATTGTTGTGGCGTGTACGTCTTAACATGTAGCATCTAAAGAGAACCAAAAGGAGAATTTTCTTTCGTCAAAATTTTTCAGAAAATCACGTTTTAAGGAAATCCCGCATCGTGCGAAATTATCTTGTTTTTCCTAAACAACACGTTGTAAGTCGAAAAGCTTTCATGTTGCGTGTATGTCTAAGTGTGTAGCCTCAAAAGAGAAGGCACAGGACAGTTTTCTCTCGAAAGGATATGTAAGAATACCACTTCATAAGGAAATACAGTTTTGCAGAGTAAAGACATATACGTACGCATTGGAAACTCTTTACGAGAAGAAATAACGCATCGTACAAAATTAGCTTGTATCTCCAAAACTACACGTTGTATCTCGAAAAGAATTGTTGTGGCGTGTACGTCTTAACATGTAGCATCTAAAGAGAACCAAAAGGAGAATTTTCTTTCGTCAAAATTTTTCAGAAAATCACGTTTTAAGGAAATCCCGCATCGTGCGAAATTATCTTGTTTTTCCTAAACAACACGTTGTAAGTCGAAAAGCTTTCATGTTGCGTGTATGTCTAAGTGTGTAGCCTCAAAAGAGAAGGCACAGGACAGTTTTCTCTCGAAAGGATATGTAAGAATACCACTTCATAAGGAAATACAGTTTTGCAGAGTAAAGACATATACGTACGCATTGGAAACTCTTTAGGAGAAGAAATAACGCATCGTACAAAATTAGCTTGTATCTCCAAAACTACACGTTGTATCTCGAAAAGAATTGTTGTGGCGTGTACGTCTTAACATGTAGCATCTAAAGAGAACCAAAAGGAGAATTTTCTTTCGTCAAAATTTTTCAGAAAATCACGTTTTAAGGAAATCCCGCATCGTGCGAAATTATCTTGTTTTTCCTAAACAACACGTTGTAAGTCGAAAAGCTTTCATGTTGCGTGTATGTCTTAGTGTGTAGCCTCAAAAGAGAAGGCACAGGACAGTTTTCTCTCGAAAGGATATGTAAGAATACCACTTCATAAGGAAATACAGTTTTGCAGAGTAAAGACATATACGTACGCATTGGAAACTCTTTACGAGAAGAAATAACGCATCGTACAAAATTAGCTTGTATCTCCAAAACTACACGTTGTATCTCGAAAAGAATTGTTGTGGCGTGTACGTCTTAACATGTAGCATCTAAAGAGAACCAAAAGGAGAATTTTCTTTCGTCAAAATTTTTCAGAAAATCACGTTTTAAGGAAATCCCGCATCGTGCGAAATTATCTTGTTTTTCCTAAACAACACGTTGTAAGTCGAAAAGCTTTCATGTTGCGTGTATGTCTAAGTGTGTAGCCTCAAAAGAGAAGGCACAGGACAGTTTTCTCTCGAAAGGATATGTAAGAATACCACTTCATAAGGAAATACAGTTTTGCAGAGTAAAGACATATACGTACGCATTGGAAACTCTTTACGAGAAGAAATAACGCATCGTACAAAATTAGCTTGTATCTCCAAAACTACACGTTGTATCTCGAAAAGAATTGTTGTGGCGTGTACGTCTTAACATGTAGCATCTAAAGAGAACCAAAAGGAGAATTTTCTTTCGTCAAAATTTTTCAGAAAATCACGTTTTAAGGAAATCCCGCATCGTGCGAAATTATCTTGTTTTTCCTAAACAACACGTTGTAAGTCGAAAAGCTTTCATGTTGCGTGTATGTCTAAGTGTGTAGCCTCAAAAGAGAAGGCACAGGACAGTTTTCTCTCGAAAGGATATGTAAGAATACCACTTCATAAGGAAATACAGTTTTGCAGAGTACAGACATATACGTACGCATTGGAAACTCTATACGAGAAGAAATAACGCATCGTACAAAATTAGCTTGTATCTCCAAAACTACACGTTGTATCTCGAAAAGAATTGTTGTGGCGTGTACGTCTTAACATGTAGCATCTAAAGAGAACCAAAAGGAGAATTTTCTTTCGTCAAAATTTTTCGGAAAATCACGTTTTAAGGAAATCCCGCATCGTGCGAAATTATCTTGTTTTTCCTAAACAACACGTTGTAAGTCGAAAAGCTTTCATGTTGCGTGTATGTCTAAGTGTGTAGCCTCAAAAGAGAAGGCACAGGACAGTTTTCTCTCGAAAGGATATGTAAGAATACCACTTCATAAGGAAATACAGTTTTGCAGAGTAAAGACATATACGTACGCATTGGAAACTCTTTACGAGAAGAAATAACGCATAGTACAAAATTAGCTTGTATCTCCAAAACTACACGTTGTATCTCGAAAAGAATTGTTGTGGCGTGTACGTCTTAACATGTAGCATCTAAAGAGAACCAAAAGGAGAATTTTCTTTCGTCAACATTTTTCAGAAAATCACGTTTTAAGGAAATCCCGCATCGTGCGATATTATCTTGTTTTTCCTAAACAACACGTTGTGAGTCGAAAAGCTTTCATGTTGCGTGTATGTCTAAGTGTGTAGCCTCAAAAGAGAAGGCACAGGACAGTTTTCTCTCGAAAGGATATGTAAGAATACCACTTCATAACGAAATACAGTTTTGCAGAGTAAAGACATATACGTACGCATTGGAAACTCTTTACGAGAAGAAATAACGCATCGTACAAAATTAGCTTGTATCTCCAAAACTACACGTTGTATCTCGAAAAGAATTGTTGTGGCGTGTACGTCTTAACATGTAGCATCTAAAGAGAACCAAAAGGAGAATTTTCTTTCGTCAAAATTTTTCAGAAAATCACGTTTTAAGGAAATCCCGCATCGTGCGAAATTATCTTGTTTTTCCTAAACAACACGTTGTAAGTCGAAAAGCTTTCATGTTGCGTGTATGTCTAAGTGTGTAGCCTCAAAAGAGAAGGCACAGGACAGTTTTCTCTCGAAAGGATATGTAAGAATACCACTTCATAAGGAAATACAGTTTTGCAGAGTAAAGACATATACGTACGCATTGGAAACTCTTTAGGAGAAGAAATAACGCATCGTACAAAATTAGCTTGTATCTCCAAAACTACACATTGTATCTCGAAAAGAATTGTTGTGGCGTGTACGTCTTAACATGTAGCATCTAAAGAGAACCAAAAGGAGAATTTTCTTTCGTCAAAATTTTTCAGAAAATCACGTTTTAAGGAAATCCCGCATCGTGCGAAATTATCTTGTTTTTCCTAAACAACACGTTGTAAGTCGAAAAGCTTTCATGTTGCGTGTATGTCTTAGTGTGTAGCCTCAAAAGAGAAGGCACAGGACAGTTTTCTCTCGAAAGGATATGTAAGAATACCACTTCATAAGGAAATACAGTTTTGCAGAGTAAAGACATATACGTACGCATTGGAAACTCTTTAGGAGAAGAAATAACGCATCGTACAAAATTAGCTTGTATCTCCAAAACTACACGTTGTATCTCGAAAAGAATTGTTGTGGCGTGTACGTCTTAACATGTAGCATCTAAAGAGAACCAAAAGGAGAATTTTCTTTCGTCAAAATTTTTCAGAAAATCACGTTTTAAGGAAATCCCGCATCGTGCGAAATTATCTTGTTTTTCCTAAACAACACGTTGTAAGTCGAAAAGCTTTCATGTTGCGTGTATGTCTAAGTGTGTAGCCTCAAAAGAGAAGGCACAGGACAGTTTTCTCTCGAAAGGATATGTAAGAATACCACTTCATAAGGAAATACAGTTTTGCAGAGTAAAGACATATACGTACGCATTGGAAACTCTTTACGAGAAGAAATAACGCATCGTACAAAATTAGCTTGTATCTCCAAAACTACACGTTGTATCTCGAAAAGAATTGTTGTGGCGTGTACGTCTTAACATGTAGCATCTAAAGAGAACCAAAAGGAGAATTTTCTTTCGTCAAAATTTTTCAGAAAATCACGTTTTAAGGAAATCCCGCATCGTGCGAAATTATCTTGTTTTTCCTAAACAACACGTTGTAAGTCGAAAAGCTTTCATGTTGCGTGTATGTCTAAGTGTGTAGCCTCAAAAGAGAAGGCACAGGACAGTTTTCTCTCGAAAGGATATGTAAGAATACCACTTCATAAGGAAATACAGTTTTGCAGAGTAAAGACATATACGTACGCATTGGAAACTCTTTACGAGAAGAAATAACGCATCGTACAAAATTAGCTTGTATCTCCAAAACTACACGTTGTATCTCGAAAATAATTGTTGTGGCGTGTACGTCTTAACATGTAGCATCTAAAGAGAACCAAAAGGAGAATTTTCTTTCGTCAAAATTTTTCAGAAAATCACGTTTTAAGGAAATCCCGCATCGTGCGAAATTATCTTGTTTTTCCTAAACAACACGTTGTAAGTCGAAAAGCTTTCATGTTGCGTGTATGTCTAAGTGTGTAGCCTCAAAAGAGAAGGCACAGGACAGTTTTCTCTCGAAAGGATATGTAAGAATACCACTTCATAAGGAAATACAGTTTTGCAGAGTAAAGACATATACGTACGCATTGGAAACTCTTTACGAGAAGAAATAACGCATCGTACAAAATTAGCTTGTATCTCCAAAACTACACGTTGTATCTCGAAAAGAATTGTTGTGGCGTGTACGTCTTAACATGTAGCATCTAAAGAGAACCAAAAGGAGAATTTTCTTTCGTCAAAATTTTTCAGAAAATCACGTTTTAAGGAAATCCCGCATCGTGCGAAATTATCTTGTTTTTCCTAAACAACACGTTGTAAGTCGAAAAGCTTTCATGTTGCGTGTATGTCTAAGTGTGTAGCCTCAAAAGAGAAGGCACAGGACAGTTTTCTCTCGAAAGGATATGTAAGAATACCACTTCATAAGGAAATACAGTTTTGCAGAGTAAAGACATATACGTACGCATTGGAAACTCTTTAGGAGAAGAAATAACGCATCGTACAAAATTAGCTTGTATCTCCAAAACTACACGTTGTATCTCGAAAAGAATTGTTGTGGCGTGTACGTCTTAACATGTAGCATCTAAAGAGAACCAAAAGGAGAATTTTCTTTCGTCAAAATTTTTCAGAAAATCACGTTTTAAGGAAATCCCGCATCGTGCGAAATTATCTTGTTTTTCCTAAACAACACGTTGTAAGTCGAAAAGCTTTCATGTTGCGTGTATGTCTTAGTGTGTAGCCTCAAAAGAGAAGGCACAGGACAGTTTTCTCTCGAAAGGATATGTAAGAATACCACTTCATAAGGAAATACAGTTTTGCAGAGTAAAGACATATACGTACGCATTGGAAACTCTTTACGAGAAGAAATAACGCATCGTACAAAATTAGCTTGTATCTCCAAAACTACACGTTGTATCTCGAATAGAATTGTTGTGGCGTGTACGTCTTAACATGTAGCATCTAAAGAGAACCAAAAGGAGAATTTTCTTTCGTCAAAATTTTTCAGAAAATCACGTTTTAAGGAAATCCCGCATCGTGCGAAATTATCTTGTTTTTCCTAAACAACACGTTGTAAGTCGAAAAGCTTTCATGTTGCGTGTATGTCTAAGTGTGTAGCCTCAAAAGAGAAGGCACAGGACAGTTTTCTCTCGAAAGGATATGTAAGAATACCACTTCATAAGGAAATACAGTTTTGCAGAGTAAAGACATATACGTACGCATTGGAAACTCTTTACGAGAAGAAATAACGCATCGTACAAAATTAGCTTGTATCTCCAAAACTACACGTTGTATCTCGAAAAGAATTGTTGTGGCGTGTACGTCTTAACATGTAGCATCTAAAGAGAACCAAAAGGAGAATTTTCTTTCGTCAAAATTTTTCAGAAAATCACGTTTTAAGGAAATCCCGCATCGTGCGAAATTATCTTGTTTTTCCTAAACAACACGTTGTAAGTCGAAAAGCTTTCATGTTGCGTGTATGTCTAAGTGTGTAGCCTCAAAAGAGAAGGCACAGGACAGTTTTCTCTCGAAAGGATATGTAAGAATACCACTTCATAAGGAAATACAGTTTTGCAGAGTAAAGACATATACGTACGCATTGGAAACTCTTTACGAGAAGAAATAACGCATCGTACAAAATTAGCTTGTATCTCCAAAACTACACGTTGTATCTCGAAAAGAATTGTTGTGGCGTGTACGTCTTAACATGTAGCATCTAAAGAGAACCAAAAGGAGAATTTTCTTTCGTCAAAATTTTTCAGAAAATCACGTTTTAAGGAAATCCCGCATCGTGCGAAATTATCTTGTTTTTCCTAAACAACACGTTGTAAGTCGAAAAGCTTTCATGTTGCGTGTATGTCTAAGTGTGTAGCCTCAAAAGAGAAGGCACAGGACAGTTTTCTCTCGAAAGGATATGTAAGAATACCACTTCATAAGGAAATACAGTTTTGCAGAGTAAAGACATATACGTACGCATTGGAAACTCTTTACGAGAAGAAATAACGCATCGTACAAAATTAGCTTGTATCTCCAAAACTACACGTTGTATCTCGAAAAGAATTGTTGTGGCGTGTACGTCTTAACATGTAGCATCTAAAGAGAACCAAAAGGAGAATTTTCTTTCGTCAAAATTTTTCAGAAAATCACGTTTTAAGGAAATCCCGCATCGTGCGAAATTATCTTGTTTTTCCTAAACAACACGTTGTAAGTCGAAAAGCTTTCATGTTGCGTGTATGTCTAAGTGTGTAGCCTCAAAAGAGAAGGCACAGGACAGTTTTCTCTCGAAAGGATATGTAAGAATACCACTTCATAAGGAAATACAGTTTTGCAGAGTAAAGACATATACGTACGCATTGGAAACTCTTTACGAGAAGAAATAACGCATCGTACAAAATTAGCTTGTATCTCCAAAACTACACGTTGTATCTCGAAAAGAATTGTTGTGGCGTGTACGTCTTAACATGTAGCATCTAAAGAGAACCAAAAGGAGAATTTTCTTTCGTCAAAATTTTTCAGAAAATCACGTTTTAAGGAAATCCCGCATCGTGCGAAATTATCTTGTTTTTCCTAAACAACACGTTGTAAGTCGAAAAGCTTTCATGTTGCGTGTATGTCTAAGTGTGCAGCCTCAAAAGAGAAGGCACAGGACAGTTTTCTCTCGAAAGGATATGTAAGAATACCACTTCATAAGGAAATACAGTTTTGCAGAGTAAAGACATATACGTACGCATTGGAAACTCTTTACGAGAAGAAATAACGCATCGTACAAAATTAGCTTGTATCTCCAAAACTACACGTTGTATCTCGAAAAGAATTGTTGTGGCGTGTACGTCTTAACATGTAGCATCTTAAGAGAACCAAAAGGAGAATTTTCTTTCGTCAAAATTTTTCAGAAAATCACGTTTTAAGGAAATCCCGCATCGTGCGAAATTATCTTGTTTTTCCTAAACAACACGTTGTAAGTTGAAAAGCTTTCATGTTGCGTGTATGTCTAAGTGTGTAGCCTCAAAAGAGAAGGCACAGGACAGTTTTCTCTCGAAAGGATATGTAAGAATACCACTTCATAAGGAAATACAGTTTTGCAGAGTAAAGACATATACGTACGCATTGGAAACTCTTTACGAGAAGAAATAACGCATCGTACAAAATTAGCTTGTATCTCCAAAACTACACGTTGTATCTCGAAAAGAATTGTTGTGGCGTGTACGTCTTAACATGTAGCATCTAAAGAGAACCAAAAGGAGAATTTTCTTTCGTCAAAATTTTTCAGAAAATCACGTTTTAAGGAAATCCCGCATCGTGCGAAATTATCTTGTTTTTCCTAAACAACACGTTGTAAGTCGAAAAGCTTTCATGTTGCGTGTATGTCTAAGTGTGTAGCCTCAAAAGAGAAGGCACAGGACAGTTTTCTCTCGAAAGGATATGTAAGAATACCACTTCATAAGGAAATACAGTTTTGCAGAGTACAGACATATACGTACGCATTGGAAACTCATTACGAGAAGAAATAACGCATCGTACAAAATTAGCTTGTATCTCCAAAACTACACGTTGTATCTCGAAAAGAATTGTTGTGGCGTGTACGTCTTAACATGTAGCATCTAAAGAGAACCAAAAGGAGAATTTTCTTTCGTCAAAATTTTTCGGAAAATCACGTTTTAAGGAAATCCCGCATCGTGCGAAATTATCTTGTTTTTCCTAAACAACACGTTGTAAGTCGAAAAGCTTTCATTTTGCGTGTATGTCTAAGTGTGTAGCCTCAAAAGAGAAGGCACAGGACAGTTTTCTCTCGAAAGGATATGTAAGAATACCACTTCATAAGGAAATACAGTTTTGCAGAGTAAAGACATATAAGTACGCATTGGAAACTCTTTACGAGAAGAAATAACGCATCGTACAAAATTAGCTTGTATCTCCAAAACTACACGTTGTATCTCGAAAAGAATTGTTGTGGCGTGTACGTCTTAACATGTAGCATCTAAAGAGAACCAAAAGGAGAATTTTCTTTCGTCAACATTTTTCAGAAAATCACGTTTTAAGGAAATCCCGCATCGTGCGATATTATCTTGTTTTTCCTAAACAACACGTTGTGAGTCGAAAAGCTTTCATGTTGCGTGTATGTCTAAGTGTGTAGCCTCAAAAGAGAAGGCACAGGACAGTTTTCTCTCGAAAGGATATGTAAGAATACCACTTCATAAGGAAATACAGTTTTGCAGAGTAAAGACATATACGTACGCATTGGAAACTCTTTACGAGAAGAAATAACGCATAGTACAAAATTAGCTTGTATCTCCAAAACTACACGTTGTATCTCGAAAAGAATTGTTGTGGCGTGTATGTCTTAACATGTAGCATTTAAAGAGAACCAAAAGGAGAATTTTCTTTCGTCAAAATTTTTCAGAAAATCACGTTTTAAGGAAATCCCGCATCGTGCGAAATTATCTTGTTTTTCCTAAACAACACGTTGTAAGTCGAAAAGCTTTCATGTTGCGTGTATGTCTAAGTGTGTAGCCTCAAAAGAGAAGGCACAGGACAGTTTTCTCTCGAAAGGATATGTAAGAATACCACTTCATAAGGAAATACAGTTTTGCAGAGTAAAGACATATACGTACGCATTGGAAACTCTTTACGAGAAGAAATAACGCATCGTACAAAATTAGCTTGTATCTCCAAAACTACACGTTGTATCTCGAAAAGAACTGTTGTGGCGTGTACGTCTTAACATGTAGCATCTAAAGAGAACCAAAAGGAGAATTTTCTTTCGTCAAAATTTTTCAGAAAATCACGTTTTAAGGAAATCCCGCATCGTGCGAAATTATCTTGTTTTTCCTAAACAACACGTTGTAAGTCGAAAAGCTTTCATGTTGCGTGTATGTCTAAGTGTGTAGCCTCAAAAGAGAAGGCACAGGACAGTTTTCTCTCGAAAGGATATGTAAGAATACCACTTCATAAGGAAATACAGTTTTGCAGAGTAAAGACATATACGTACGCATTGGAAACTCTTTACGAGAAGAAATAACGCATCGTACAAAATTAGCTTGTATCTCCAAAACTACACGTTGTATCTCGAAAAGAACTGTTGTGGCGTGTACGTCTTAACATGTAGCATCTAAAGAGAACCAAAAGGAGAATTTTCTTTCGTCAAAATTTTTCAGAAAATCACGTTTTAAGGAAATCCCGCATCGTGCGAAATTATCTTGTTTTTCCTAAACAACACGTTGTAAGTCGAAAAGCTTTCATGTTGCGTGTATGTCTAAGGGTGTAGCCTCAAAAGAGAAGGCACAGGACAGTTTTCTCTCGAAAGGATATGTAAGAATACCACTTCATAAGGAAATACAGTTTTGCAGAGTAAAGACATATACGTACGCATTGGAAACTCTTTACGAGAAGAAATAACGCATCGTACAAAATTAGCTTGTATCTCCAAAACTACACGTTGTATCTCGAAAAGAACTGTTGTGGCGTGTACGTCTTAACATGTAGCATCTAAAGAGAACCAAAAGGAGAATTTTCTTTCGTCAAAATTTTTCAGAAAATCACGTTTTAAGGAAATCCCGCATCGTGCGAAATTATCTTGTTTTTCCTAAACAACACGTTGTAAGTCGAAAAGCTTTCATGTTGCGTGTATGTCTAAGTGTGTAGCCTCAAAAGAGAAGGCACAGGACAGTTTTCTCTCGAAAGGATATGTAAGAATACCACTTCATAAGGAAATACAGTTTTGCAGAGTAAAGACATATACGTACGCATTGGAAACTCTTTAGGAGAAGAAATAACGCATCGTACAAAATTAGCTTGTATCTCCAAAACTACACGTTGTATCTCGAAAAGAACTGTTGTGGCGTGTACGTCTTAACATGTAGCATCTAAAGAGAACCAAAAGGAGAATTTTCTTTCGTCAAAATTTTTCAGAAAATCACGTTTTAAGGAAATCCCGCATCGTGCGAAATTATCTTGTTTTTCCTAAACAACACGTTGTAAGTCGAAAAGCTTTCATGTTGCGTGTATGTCTAAGTGTGTAGCCTCAAAAGAGAAGGCACAGGACAGTTTTCTCTCGAAAGGATATGTAAGAATACCACTTCATAAGGAAATACAGTTTTGCAGAGTAAAGACATATACGTACGCATTGGAAACTCTTTACGAGAAGAAATAACGCATCGTACAAAATTAGCTTGTATCTCCAAAACTACACGTTGTATCTCGAAAAGAACTGTTGTGGCGTGTACGTCTTAACATGTAGCATCTAAAGAGAACCAAAAGGAGAATTTTCTTTCGTCAAAATTTTTCAGAAAATCACGTTTTAAGGAAATCCCGCATCGTGCGAAATTATCTTGTTTTTCCTAAACAACACGTTGTAAGTCGAAAAGCTTTCATGTTGCGTGTATGTCTAAGTGTGTAGCCTCAAAAGAGAAGGCACAGGACAGTTTTCTCTCGAAAGGATATGTAAGAATACCACTTCATAAGGAAATACAGTTTTGCAGAGTAAAGACATATACGTACACATTGGAAACTCTTTACGAGAAGAAATAACGCATCGTACAAAATTAGCTTGTATCTCCAAAACTACACGTTGTATCTCGAAAAGAATTGTTGTGGCGTGTACGTCTTAACATGTAGCATCTAAAGAGAACCAAAAGGAGAATTTTCTTTTGTCAAAATTTTTCAGAAAATCACGTTTTAAGGAAATCCCGCATCGTGCGAAATTATCTTGTTTTTCCTAAACAACACGTTGTAAGTCGAAAAGCTTTCATGTTGCGTGTATGTCTAAGTGTGTAGCCTCAAAAGAGAAGGCACAGGACAGTTTTCTCTCGAAAGGATATGTAAGAATACCACTTCATAAGGAAATACAGTTTTGCAGAGTAAAGACATATACGTACGCATTGGAAACTCTTTACGAGAAGAAATAACGCATCGTACAAAATTAGCTTGTATCTCCAAAACTACACGTTGTATCTCGAAAAGAATTGTTGTGGCGTGTACGTCTTAACATGTAGCATCTTAAGAGAACCAAAAGGAGAATTTTCTTTCGTCAAAATTTTTCAGAAAATCACGTTTTAAGGAAATCCCGCATCGTGCGAAATTATCTTGTTTTTCCTAAACAACACGTTGTAAGTCGAAAAGCTTTCATGTTGCGTGTATGTCTAAGTGTGTAGCCTCAAAAGAGAAGGCACAGGACAGTTTTCTCTCGAAAGAATATGTAAGAATACCACGTCATAAGGAAATACAGTTTTGCAGAGTAAAGACATATACGTACGCATTGGAAACTCTTTACGAGAAGAAATAACGCATCGTACAAAATTAGCTTGTATCTCCAAAACTACACGTTGTATCTCGAAAAGAATTGTTGTGGCGTGTACGTCTTAACATGTAGCATCTAAAGAGAACCAAAAGGAGAATTTTCTTTCGTCAAAATTTTTCAGAAAATCACGATTTAATGAAATCCCGCATCGTGCGAAATTATCTTGTTTTTCCTAAACAACACGTTGTAAGTCGAAAAGCTTTCATGTTGCGTGTATGTCTAAGTGTGTAGCCTCAAAAGAGAAGGCACAGGACAGTTTTCTCTCGAAAGGATATGTAAGAATACCACTTCATAAGGAAATACAGTTTTGCAGAGTACAGACATATACGTACGCATTGGAAACTCTATACGAGAAGAAATAACGCATCGTACAAAATTAGCTTGTATCTCCAAAACTACTCGTTGTATCTCGAAAAGAATTGTTGTGGCGTGTACGTCTTAACATGTAGCATCTAAAGAGAACCAAAAGGAGAATTTTCTTTCGTCAAAATTTTTCGGAAAATCACGTTTTAAGGAAATCCCGCATCGTGCGAAATTATCTTGTTTTTCCTAAACAACACGTTGTAAGTCGAAAAGCTTTCATGTTGCGTGTATGTCTAAGTGTGTAGCCTCAAAAGAGAAGGCACAGGACAGTTTTCTCTCGAAAGGATATGTAAGAATACCACTTCATAAGGAAATACAGTTTTGCAGAGTAAAGACATATACGTACGCATTGGAAACTCTTTACGAGAAGAAATAATGCATCGTACAAAATTAGCTTGTATCTCCAAAACTACACGTTGTATCTCGAAAAGAATTGTTGTGGCGTGTACGTCTTAACATGTAGCATCTAAAGAGAACCAAAAGGAGAATTTTCTTTCGTCAACATTTTTCAGAAAATCACGTTTTAAGGAAATCCCGCATCGTGCGATATTATCTTGTTTTTCCTAAACAACACGTTGTGAGTCGAAAAGCTTTCATGTTGCGTGTATGTCTAAGTGTGTAGCCTCAAAAGAGAAGGCACAGGACAGTTTTCTCTCGAAAGGATATGTAAGAATACCACTTCATAACGAAATACAGTTTTGCAGAGTAAAGACATATACGTACGCATTGGAAACTCTTTACGAGAAGAAATAACGCATAGTACAAAATTAGCTTGTATCTCCAAAACTACACGTTGTATCTCGAAAAGAATTGTTGTGGCGTGTATGTCTTAACATGTAGCATTTAAAGAGAACCAAAAGGAGAATTTTCTTTCGTCAAAATTTTTCAGAAAATCACGTTTTAAGGAAATCCCGCATCGTGCGAAATTATCTTGTTTTTCCTAAACAACACGTTGTAAGTCGAAAAGCTTTCATGTTGCGTGTATGTCTAAGTGTGTAGCCTCAAAAGAGAAGGCACAGGACAGTTTTCTCTCGAAAGGATATGTAAGAATACCACTTCATAAGGAAATACAGTTTTGCAGAGTAAAGACATATACGTACGCATTGGAAACTCTTTACGAGAAGAAATAACGCATCGTACAAAATTAGCTTGTATCTCCAAAACTACACGTTGTATCTCGAAAAGAATTGTTGTGGCGTGTACGTCTTAACATGTAGCATCTAAAGGGACCCAAAAGGAGAATTTTCTTTCGTCAAAATTTTTCAGAAAATCACGTTTTAAGGAAATCCCGCATCGTGCGAAATTATCTTGTTTTTCCTAAACAACACGTTGTAAGTCGAAAAGCTTTCATGTTGCGTGTATGTCTAAGTGTGTAGCCTCAAAAGAGAAGGCACAGGACAGTTTTCTCTCGAAAGGATATGTAAGAATACCACTTCATAAGGAAATACAGTTTTGCAGAGTAAAGACATATACGTACGCATTGGAAACTCTTTACGAGAAGAAATAACGCATCGTACAAAATTAGCTTGTATCTCCAAAACTACACGTTGTATCTCGAAAAGAATTGTTGTGGCGTGTACGTCTTAACATGTAGCATCTAAAGAGAACCAAAAGGAGAATTTTCTTTCGTCAAAATTTTTCAGAAAATCACGTTTTAAGGAAATCCCGCATCGTGCGAAATTATCTTGTTTTTCCTAAACAACACGTTGTAAGTCGAAAAGCTTTCATGTTGCGTGTATGTCTAAGTGTGTAGCCTCAAAAGAGAAGGCACAGGACAGTTTTCTCTCGAAAGGATATGTAAGAATACCACTTCATAAGGAAATACAGTTTTGCAGAGTAAAGACATATACGTACACATTGGAAACTCTTTACGAGAAGAAATAACGCATCGTACAAAATTAGCTTGTATCTCCAAAACTACACGTTGTATCTCGAAAAGAATTGTTGTGGCGTGTACGTCTTAACATGTAGCATCTAAAGAGAACCAAAAGGAGAATTTTCTTTCGTCAAAATTTTTCAGAAAATCACGTTTTAAGGAAATCCCGCATCGTGCGAAATTATCTTGTTTTTCCTAAACAACACGTTGTAAGTCGAAAAGCTTTCATGTTGCGTGTATGTCTAAGTGTGTAGCCTCAAAAGAGAAGGCACAGGACAGTTTTCTCTCGAAAGGATATGTAAGAATACCACTTCATAAGGAAATACAGTTTTGCAGAGTAAAGACATATACGTACGCATTGGAAACTCTTTACGAGAAGAAATAACGCATCGTACAAAATTAGCTTGTATCTCCAAAACTACACGTTGTATCTCGAAAAGAATTGTTGTGGCGTGTACGTCTTAACATGTAGCATCTTAAGAGAACCAAAAGGAGAATTTTCTTTCGTCAAAATTTTTCAGAAAATCACGTTTTAAGGAAATCCCGCATCGTGCGAAATTATCTTGTTTTTCCTAAACAACACGTTGTAAGTCGAAAAGCTTTCATGTTGCGTGTATGTCTAAGTGTGTAGCCTCAAAAGAGAAGGCACAGGACAGTTTTCTCTCGAAAGAATATGTAAGAATACCACGTCATAAGGAAATACAGTTTTGCAGAGTAAAGACATATACGTACGCATTGGAAACTCTTTACGAGAAGAAATAACGCATCGTACAAAATTAGCTTGTATCTCCAAAACTACACGTTGTATCTCGAAAAGAATTGTTGTGGCGTGTACGTCTTAACATGTAGCATCTAAAGAGAACCAAAAGGAGAATTTTCTTTCGTCAAAATTTTTCAGAAAATCACGATTTAATGAAATCCCGCATCGTGCGAAATTATCTTGTTTTTCCTAAACAACACGTTGTAAGTCGAAAAGCTTTCATGTTGCGTGTATGTCTAAGTGTGTAGCCTCAAAAGAGAAGGCACAGGACAGTTTTCTCTCGAAAGGATATGTAAGAATACCACTTCATAAGGAAATACAGTTTTGCAGAGTACAGACATATACGTACGCATTGGAAACTCTATACGAGAAGAAATAACGCATCGTACAAAATTAGCTTGTATCTCCAAAACTACACGTTCTATCTCGAAAAGAATTGTTGTGGCGTGTACGTCTTAACATGTAGCATCTAAAGAGAACCAAAAGGAGAATTTTCTTTCGTCAAAATTTTTCGGAAAATCACGTTTTAAGGAAATCCCGCATCGTGCGAAATTATCTTGTTTTTCCTAAACAACACGTTGTAAGTCGAAAAGCTTTCATGTTGCGTGTATGTCTAAGTGTGTAGCCTCAAAAGAGAAGGCACAGGACAGTTTTCTCTCGAAAGGATATGTAAGAATACCACTTCATAAGGAAATACAGTTTTGCAGAGTAAAGACATATACGTACGCATTGGAAACTCTTTACGAGAAGAAATAACGCATCGTACAAAATTAGCTTGTATCTCCAAAACTACACGTTGTATCTCGAAAAGAATTGTTGTGGCGTGTACGTCTTAACATGTAGCATCTAAAGAGAACCAAAAGGAGAATTTTCTTTCGTCAAAATTTTTCAGAAAATCACGTTTTAAGGAAATCCCGCATCGTGCGATATTATCTTGTTTTTCCTAAACAACACGTTGTGAGTCGAAAAGCTTTCATGTTGCGTGTATGTCTAAGTGTGTAGCCTCAAAAGAGAAGGCACAGGACAGTTTTCTCTCGAAAGGATATGTAAGAATACCACTTCATAACGAAATACAGTTTTGCAGAGTAAAGACATATACGTACGCATTGGAAACTCTTTACGAGAAGAAATAACGCATCGTACAAAATTAGCTTGTATCTCCAAAACTACACGTTGTATCTCGAAAAGAATTGTTGTGGCGTGTATGTCTTAACATGTAGCATCTAAAGAGAACCAAAAGGAGAATTTTCTTTCGTCAAAATTTTTCAGAAAATCACGTTTTAAGGAAATCCCGCATCGTGCGAAATTATCTTGTTTTTCCTAAACAACACGTTGTAAGTCGAAAAGCTTTCATGTTGCGTGTATGTCTAAGTGTGTAGCCTCAAAAGAGAAGGCACAGGACAGTTTTCTCTCGAAAGGATATGTAAGAATACCACTTCATAAGGAAATACAGTTTTGCAGAGTAAAGACATATACGTACGCATTGGAAACTCTTTACGAGAAGAAATAACGCATCGTACAAAATTAGCTTGTATCTCCAAAACTACACGTTGTATCTCGAAAAGAATTGTTGTGGCGTGTACGTCTTAACATGTAGCATCTAAAGAGAACCAAAAGGAGAATTTTCTTTCGTCAAAATTTTTCAGAAAATCACGTTTTAAGGAAATCCCGCATCGTGCGAAATTATCTTGTTTTTCCTAAACAAAACGTTGTAAGTCGAAAAGCTTTCATGTTGCGTGTATGTCTAAGTGTGTAGCCCCAAAAGAGAAGGCACAGGACAGTTTTCTCTCGAAAGGATATGTAAGAATACCACTTCATAAGGAAATACAGTTTTGCAGAGTAAAGACATATACGTACGCATTGGAAACTCTTTACGAGAAGAAATAACGCATCGTACAAAATTAGCTTGTATCTCCAAAACTACACGTTGTATCTCGAAAAGAATTGTTGTGGCGTGTACGTCTTAACATGTAGCATCTAAAGAGAACCAAAAGGAGAATTTTCTTTCGTCAAAATTTTTCAGAAAATCACGTTTTAAGGAAATCCCGCATCGTGCGAAATTATCTTGTTTTTCCTAAACAACACGTTGTAAGTCGAAAAGCTTTCATGTTGCGTGTATGTCTAAGTTTGTAGCCTCAAAAGAGAAGGCACAGGACAGTTTTCTCTCGAAAGGATATGTAAGAATACCACTTCATAAGGAAATACAGTTTTGCAGAGTAAAGACATATACGTACGCATTGGAAACTCTTTACGAGAAGAAATAACGCATCGTACAAAATTAGCTTGTATCTCCAAAACTACACGTTGTATCTCGAAAAGAATTGTTGTGGCGTGTACGTCTTAACATGTAGCATCTTAAGAGAACCAAAAGGAGAATTTTCTTTCGTCAAAATTTTTCAGAAAATCACGTTTTAAGGAAATCCCGCATCGTGCGAAATTATCTTGTTTTTCCTAAACAACACGTTGTAAGTCGAAAAGCTTTCATGTTGCGTGTATGTCTAAGTGTGTAGCCTCAAAAGAGAAGGCACAGGACAGTTTTCTCTCGAAAGAATATGTAAGAATACCACGTCATAAGGAAATACAGTTTTGCAGAGTAAAGACATATACGTACGCATTGGAAACTCTTTACGAGAAGAAATAACGCATCGTAAAAATTAGCTTGTATCTCCAAAACTACACGTTGTATCTCGAAAAGAATTGTTGTGGCGTGTACGTCTTAACATGTAGCATCTAAAGAGAACCAAAAGGAGAATTTTCTTTCGTCAAAATTTTTCAGAAAATCACGATTTAATGAAATCCCGCATCGTGCGAAATTATCTTGTTTTTCCTAAACAACACGTTGTAAGTCGAAAAGCTTTCATGTTGCGTGTATGTCTAAGTGTGTAGCCTCAAAAGAGAAGGCACAGGACAGTTTTCTCTCGAAAGGATATGTAAGAATACCACTTCATAAGGAAATACAGTTTTGCAGAGTACAGACATATACGTACGCATTGGAAACTCTATACGAGAAGAAATAACGCATCGTACAAAATTAGCTTGTATCTCCAAAACTACACGTTGTATCTCGAAAAGAATTGTTGTGGCGTGTACGTCTTAACATGTAGCATCTAAAGAGAACCAAAAGGAGAATTTTCTTTCGTCAAAATTTTTCGGAAAATCACGTTTTAAGGAAATCCCGCATCGTGCGAAATTATCTTGTTTTTCCTAAACAACACGTTGTAAGTCGAAAAGCTTTCATGTTGCGTGTATGTCTAAGTGTGTAGCCTCAAAAGAGAAGGCACAGGACAGTTTTCTCTCGAAAGGATATGTAAGAATACCACTTCATAACGAAATACAGTTTTGCAGAGTAAAGACATATACGTACGCATTGGAAACTCTTTACGAGAAGAAATAACGCATCGTACAAAATTAGCTTGTATCTCCAAAACTACACGTTGTATCTCGAAAAGAATTGTTGTGGCGTGTACGTCTTAACATGTAGCATCTAAAGAGAACCAAAAGGAGAATTTTCTTTCGTCAAAATTTTTCGGAAAATCACGTTTTAAGGAAATCCCGCATCGTGCGAAATTATCTTGTTTTTCCTAAACAACACGTTGTAAGTCGAAAAGCTTTCATGTTGCGTGTATGTCTAAGTGTGTAGCCTCAAAAGAGAAGGCACAGGACAGTTTTCTCTCGAAAGGATATGTAAGAATACCACTTCATAACGAAATACAGTTTTGCAGAGTAAAGACATATACGTACGCATTGGAAACTCTTTACGAGAAGAAATAACGCATCGTACAAAATTAGCTTGTATCTCCAAAACTACACGTTGTATCTCGAAAAGAATTGTTGTGGCGTGTATGTCTTAACATGTAGCATCTAAAGAGAACCAAAAGGAGAATTTTCTTTCGTCAAAATTTTTCAGAAAATCACGTTTTAAGGAAATCCCGCATCGTGCGAAATTATCTTGTTTTTCCTAAACAACACGTTGTAAGTCGAAAAGCTTTCATGTTGCGTGTATGTCTAAGTGTGTAGCCTCAAAAGAGAAGGCACAGGACAGTTTTCTCTCGAAAGGATATGTAAGAATACCACTTCATAAGGAAATACAGTTTTGCAGAGTAAAGACATATACGAACGCATTGGAAACTCTTTACGAGAAGAAATAACGCATCGTACAAAATTAGCTTGTATCTCCAAAACTACACGTTGTATCTCGAAAAGAATTGTTGTGGCGTGTACGTCTTAACATGTAGCATCTAAAGAGAACCAAAAGGAGAATTTTCTTTCGTCAAAATTTTTCAGAAAATCACGTTTTAAGGAAATCCCGCATCATGCGAAATTATCTTGTTTTTCCTAAACAACACGTTGTAAGTCGAAAAGCTTTCATGTTGCGTGTATGTCTAAGTGTGTAGCCCCAAAAGAGAAGGCACAGGACAGTTTTCTCTCGAAAGGATATGTAAGAATACCACTTCATAAGGAAATACAGTTTTGCAGAGTAAAGACATATACGTACGCATTGGAAACTCTTTACGAGAAGAAATAACGCATCGTACAAAATTAGCTTGTATCTCCAAAACTACACGTTGTATCTCGAAAAGAATTGTTGTGGCGTGTACGTCTTAACATGTAGCATCTAAAGAGAACCAAAAGGAGAATTTTCTTTCGTCAAAATTTTTCAGAAAATCACGTTTTAAGGAAATCCCGCATCGTGCGAAATTATCTTGTTTTTCCTAAACAACACGTTGTAAGTCGAAAAGCTTTCATGTTGCGTGTATGTCTAAGTTTGTAGCCTCAAAAGAGAAGGCACAGGACAGTTTTCTCTCGAAAGGATATGTAAGAATACCACTTCATAAGGAAATACAGTTTTGCAGAGTAAAGACATATACGTACGCATTGGAAACTCTTTACGAGAAGAAATAACGCATCGTACAAAATTAGCTTGTATCTCCAAAACTACACGTTGTATCTCGAAAAGAATTGTTGTGGCGTGTACGTCTTAACATGTAGCATCTTAAGAGAACCAAAAGGAGAATTTTCTTTCGTCAAAATTTTTCAGAAAATCACGTTTTAAGGAAATCCCGCATCGTGCGAAATTATCTTGTTTTTCCTAAACAACACGTTGTAAGTCGAAAAGCTTTCATGTTGCGTGTATGTCTAAGTGTGTAGCCTCAAAAGAGAAGGCACAGGACAGTTTTCTCTCGAAAGAATATGTAAGAATACCACGTCATAAGGAAATACAGTTTTGCAGAGTAAAGACATATACGTACGCATTGGAAACTCTTTACGAGAAGAAATAACGCATCGTACAAAATTAGCTTGTATCTCCAAAACTACACGTTGTATCTCGAAAAGAATTGTTGTGGCGTGTACGTCTTAACATGTAGCATCTAAAGAGAACCAAAAGGAGAATTTTCTTTCGTCAAAATTTTTCAGAAAATCACGATTTAATGAAATCCCGCATCGTGCGAAATTATCTTGTTTTTCCTAAACAACACGTTGTAAGTCGAAAAGCTTTCATGTTGCGTGTATGTCTAAGTGTGTAGCCTCAAAAGAGAAGGCACAGGACAGTTTTCTCTCGAAAGGATATGTAAGAATACCACTTCATAAGGAAATACAGTTTTGCAGAGTACAGACATATACGTACGCATTGGAAACTCTATACGAGAAGAAATAACGCATCGTACAAAATTAGCTTGTATCTCCAAAACTACACGTTGTATCTCGAAAAGAATTGTTGTGGCGTGTACGTCTTAACATGTAGCATCTAAAGAGAACCAAAAGGAGAATTTTCTTTCGTCAAAATTTTTCGGAAAATCACGTTTTAAGGAAATCCCGCATCGTGCGAAATTATCTTGTTTTTCCTAAACAACACGTTGTAAGTCGAAAAGCTTTCATGTTGCGTGTATGTCTAAGTGTGTAGCCTCAAAAGAGAAGGCACAGGACAGTTTTCTCTCGAAAGGATATGTAAGAATACCACTTCATAAGGAAATACAGTTTTGCAGAGTAAAGACATATACGTACGCATTGGAAACTCTTTACGAGAAGAAATAACGCATCGTACAAAATTAGCTTGTATCTCCAAAACTACACGTTGTATCTCGAAAAGAATTGTTGTGGCGTGTACGTCTTAACATGTAGCATCTAAAGAGAACCAAAAGGAGAATTTTCTTTCGTCAAAATTTTTCAGAAAATCACGTTTTAAGGAAATCCCGCATCGTGCGATATTATCTTGTTTTTCCTAAACAACACGTTGTGAGTCGAAAAGCTTTCATGTTGCGTGTATGTCTAAGTGTGTAGCCTCAAAAGAGAAGGCACAGGACAGTTTTCTCTCGAAAGGATATGTAAGAATACCACTTCATAACGAAATACAGTTTTGCAGAGTAAAGACATATACGTACGCATTGGAAACTCTTTACGAGAAGAAATAACGCATCGTACAAAATTAGCTTGTATCTCCAAAACTACACGTTGTATCTCGAAAAGAATTGTTGTGGCGTGTATGTCTTAACATGTAGCATCTAAAGAGAACCAAAAGGAGAATTTTCTTTCGTCAAAATTTTTCAGAAAATCACGTTTTAAGGAAATCCCGCATCGTGCGAAATTATCTTGTTTTTCCTAAACAACACGTTGTAAGTCGAAAAGCTTTCATGTTGCGTGTATGTCTAAGTGTGTAGCCTCAAAAGAGAAGGCACAGGACAGTTTTCTCTCGAAAGGATATGTAAGAATACCACTTCATAAGGAAATACAGTTTTGCAGAGTAAAGACATATACGTACGCATTGGAAACTCTTTACGAGAAGAAATAACGCATCGTACAAAATTAGCTTGTATCTCCAAAACTACACGTTGTATCTCGAAAAGAATTGTTGTGGCGTGTACGTCTTAACATGTAGCATCTAAAGAGAACCAAAAGGAGAATTTTCTTTCGTCAAAATTTTTCAGAAAATCACGTTTTAAGGAAATCCCGCATCGTGCGAAATTATCTTGTTTTTCCTAAACAACACGTTGTAAGTCGAAAAGCTTTCATGTTGCGTGTATGTCTAAGTGTGTAGCCCCAAAAGAGAAGGCACAGGACAGTTTTCTCTCGAAAGGATATGTAAGAATACCACTTCATAAGGAAATACAGTTTTGCAGAGTAAAGACATATACGTACGCATTGGAAACTCTTTACGAGAAGAAATAACGCATCGTACAAAATTAGCTTGTATCTCCAAAACTACACGTTGTATCTCGAAAAGAATTGTTGTGGCGTGTACGTCTTAACATGTAGCATCTAAAGAGAACCAAAAGGAGAATTTTCTTTCGTCAAAATTTTTCAGAAAATCACGTTTTAAGGAAATCCCGCATCGTGCGAAATTATCTTGTTTTTCCTAAACAACACGTTGTAAGTCGAAAAGCTTTCATGTTGCGTGTATGTCTAAGTTTGTAGCCTCAAAAGAGAAGGCACAGGACAGTTTTCTCTCGAAAGGATATGTAAGAATACCACTTCATAAGGAAATACAGTTTTGCAGAGTAAAGACATATACGTACGCATTGGAAACTCTTTACGAGAAGAAATAACGCATCGTACAAAATTAGCTTGTATCTCCAAAACTACACGTTGTATCTCGAAAAGAATTGTTGTGGCGTGTACGTCTTAACATGTAGCATCTAAAGAGAACCAAAAGGAGAATTTTCTTTCGTCAAAATTTTTCAGAAAATCACGTTTTAAGGAAATCCCGCATCGTGCGAAATTATCTTGTTTTTCCTAAACAACACGTTGTAAGTCGAAAAGCTTTCATGTTGCGTGTATGTCTAAGTGTGTAGCCTCAAAAGAGAAGGCACAGGACAGTTTTCTCTCGAAAGGATATGTAAGAATACCACTTCATAAGGAAATACAGTTTTGCAGAGTAAAGACATATACGTACGCATTGGAAACTCTTTACGAGAAGAAATAACGCATCGTACAAAATTAGCTTGTATCTCCAAAACTACACGTTGTATCTCGAAAAGAATTGTTGTGGCGTGTACGTCTTAACATGTAGCATCTAAAGAGAACCAAAAGGAGAATTTTCTTTCGTCAAAATTTTTCAGAAAATCACGTTTTAAGGAAATCCCGCATCGTGCGAAATTATCTTGTTTTTCCTAAACAACACGTTGTAAGTCGAAAAGCTTTCATGTTGCGTGTATGTCTAAGTGTGTAGCCTCAAAAGAGAAGGCACAGGACAGTTTTCTCTCGAAAGGATATGTAAGAATACCACTTCATAAGGAAATACAGTTTTGCAGAGTAAAGACATATACGTACGCATTGGAAACTCTTTACGAGAAGAAATAACGCATCGTACAAAATTAGCTTGTATCTCCAAAACTACACGTTGTATCTCGAAAAGAATTGTTGTGGCGTGTACGTCTTAACATGTAGCATCTAAAGAGAACCAAAAGGAGAATTTTCTTTCGTCAAAATTTTTCAGAAAATCACGTTTTAAGGAAATCCCGCATCGTGCGAAATTATCTTGTTTTTCCTAAACAACACGTTGTAAGTCGAAAAGCTTTCATGTTGCGTGTATGTCTAAGTGTGTAGCCTCAAAAGAGAAGGCACAGGACAGTTTTCTCTCGAAAGGATATGTAAGAATACCACTTCATAAGGAAATACAGTTTTGCAGAGTAAAGACATATACGTACGCATTGGAAACTCTTTACGAGAAGAAATAACGCATCGTACAAAATTAGCTTGTATCTCCAAAACTACACGTTGTATCTCGAAAAGAATTGTTGTGGCGTGTACGTCTTAACATGTAGCATCTAAAGAGAACCAAAAGGAGAATTTTCTTTCGTCAAAATTTTTCAGAAAATCACGTTTTAAGGAAATCCCGCATCGTGCGAAATTATCTTGTTTTTCCTAAACAACACGTTGTAAGTCGAAAAGCTTTCATGTTGCGTGTATGTCTAAGTGTGTAGCCTCAAAAGAGAAGGCACAGGACAGTTTTCTCTCGAAAGGATATGTAAGAATACCACTTCATAAGGAAATACAGTTTTGCAGAGTAAAGACATATACGTACGCATTGGAAACTCTTTACGAGAAGAAATAACGCATCGTACAAAATTAGCTTGTATCTCCAAAACTACACGTTGTATCTCGAAAAGAACTGTTGTGGCGTGTACGTCTTAACATGTAGCATCTAAAGAGAACCAAAAGGAGAATTTTCTTTCGTCAAAATTTTTCAGAAAATCACGTTTTAAGGAAATCCCGCATCGTGCGAAATTATCTTGTTTTTCCTAAACAACACGTTGTAAGTCGAAAAGCTTTCATGTTGCGTGTATGTCTAAGTGTGTAGCCTCAAAAGAGAAGGCACAGGACAGTTTTCTCTCGAAAGGATATGTAAGAATACCACTTCATAAGGAAATACAGTTTTGCAGAGTAAAGACATATACGTACGCATTGGAAACTCTTTACGAGAAGAAATAACGCATCGTACAAAATTAGCTTGTATCTCCAAAACTACACGTTGTATCTCGAAAAGAACTGTTGTGGCGTGTACGTCTTAAGATGTAGCATCTAAAGAGAACCAAAAGGAGAATTTTCTTTCGTCAAAATTTTTCAGAAAATCACGTTTTAAGGAAATCCCGCATCGTGCGAAATTATCTTGTTTTTCCTAAACAACACGTTGTAAGTCGAAAAGCTTTCATGTTGCGTGTATGTCTAAGTGTGTAGCCTCAAAAGAGAAGGCACAGGACAGTTTTCTCTCGAAAGGATATGTAAGAATACCACTTCATAAGGAAATACAGTTTTGCAGAGTAAAGACATATACGTACGCATTGGAAACTCTTTACGAGAAGAAATAACGCATCGTACAAAATTAGCTTGTATCTCCAAAACTACACGTTGTATCTCGAAAAGAACTGTTGTGGCGTGTACGTCTTAACATGTAGCATCTAAAGAGAACCAAAAGGAGAATTTTCTTTCGTCAAAATTTTTCAGAAAATCACGTTTTAAGGAAATCCCGCATCGTGCGAAATTATCTTGTTTTTCCTAAACAACACGTTGTAAGTCGAAAAGCTTTCATGTTGCGTGTATGTCTAAGTGTGTAGCCTCAAAAGAGAAGGCACAGGACAGTTTTCTCTCGAAAGGATATGTAAGAATACCACTTCATAAGGAAATACAGTTTTGCAGAGTAAAGACATATACGTACGCATTGGAAACTCTTTACGAGAAGAAATAACGCATCGTACAAAATTAGCTTGTATCTCCAAAACTACACGTTGTATCTCGAAAAGAACTGTTGTGGCGTGTACGTCTTAAGATGTAGCATCTAAAGAGAACCAAAAGGAGAATTTTCTTTCGTCAAAATTTTTCAGAAAATCACGTTTTAAGGAAATCCCGCATCGTGCGATATTATCTTGTTTTTCCTAAACAACACGTTGTGAGTCGAAAAGCTTTCATGTTGCGTGTATGTCTAAGTGTGTAGCCTCAAAAGAGAAGGCACAGGACAGTTTTCTCTCGAAAGGATATGTAAGAATACCACTTCATAACGAAATACAGTTTTGCAGAGTAAAGACATATACGTACGCATTGGAAACTCTTTACGAGAAGAAATAACGCATCGTACAAAATTAGCTTGTATCTCCAAAACTACACGTTGTATCTCGAAAAGAATTGTTGTGGCGTGTATGTCTTAACATGTAGCATCTAAAGAGAACCAAAAGGAGAATTTTCTTTCGTCAAAATTTTTCAGAAAATCACGTTTTAAGGAAATCCCGCATCGTGCGAAATTATCTTGTTTTTCCTAAACAACACGTTGTAAGTCGAAAAGCTTTCATGTTGCGTGTATGTCTAAGTGTGTAGCCTCAAAAGAGAAGGCACAGGACAGTTTTCTCTCGAAAGGATATGTAAGAATACCACTTCATAAGGAAATACAGTTTTGCAGAGTAAAGACATATACGTACGCATTGGAAACTCTTTACGAGAAGAAATAACGCATCGTACAAAATTAGCTTGTATCTCCAAAACTACACGTTGTATCTCGAAAAGAATTGTTGTGGCGTGTACGTCTTAACATGTAGCATCTAAAGAGAACCAAAAGGAGAATTTTCTTTCGTCAAAATTTTTCAGAAAATCACGTTTTAAGGAAATCCCGCATCGTGCGAAATTATCTTGTTTTTCCTAAACAACACGTTGTAAGTCGAAAAGCTTTCATGTTGCGTGTATGTCTAAGTGTGTAGCCCCAAAAGAGAAGGCACAGGACAGTTTTCTCTCGAAAGGATATGTAAGAATACCACTTCATAAGGAAATACAGTTTTGCAGAGTAAAGACATATACGTACGCATTGGAAACTCTTTACGAGAAGAAATAACGCATCGTACAAAATTAGCTTGTATCTCCAAAACTACACGTTGTATCTCGAAAAGAATTGTTGTGGCGTGTACGCCTTAACATGTAGCATCTAAAGAGAACCAAAAGGAGAATTTTCTTTCGTCAAAATTTTTCAGAAAATCACGTTTTAAGGAAATCCCGCATCGTGCGAAATTATCTTGTTTTTCCTAAACAACACGTTGTAAGTCGAAAAGCTTTCATGTTGCGTGTATGTCTAAGTTTGTAGCCTCAAAAGAGAAGGCACAGGACAGTTTTCTCTCGAAAGGATATGTAAGAATACCACTTCATAAGGAAATACAGTTTTGCAGAGTAAAGACATATACGTACGCATTGGAAACTCTTTACGAGAAGAAATAACGCATCGTACAAAATTAGCTTGTATCTCCAAAACTACACGTTGTATCTCGAAAAGAATTGTTGTGGCGTGTACGTCTTAACATGTAGCATCTAAAGAGAACCAAAAGGAGAATTTTCTTTCGTCAAAATTTTTCAGAAAATCACGTTTTAAGGAAATCCCGCATCGTGCGAAATTATCTTGTTTTTCCTAAACAACACGTTGTAAGTCGAAAAGCTTTCATGTTGCGTGTATGTCTAAGTGTGTAGCCTCAAAAGAGAAGGCACAGGACAGTTTTCTCTCGAAAGGATATGTAAGAATACCACTTCATAAGGAAATACAGTTTTGCAGAGTAAAGACATATACGTACGCATTGGAAACTCTTTACGAGAAGAAATAACGCATCGTACAAAATTAGCTTGTATCTCCAAAACTACACGTTGTATCTCGAAAAGAATTGTTGTGGCGTGTACGTCTTAACATGTAGCATCTAAAGAGAACCAAAAGGAGAATTTTCTTTCGTCAAAATTTTTCAGAAAATCACGTTTTAAGGAAATCCCGCATCGTGCGAAATTATCTTGTTTTTCCTAAACAACACGTTGTAAGTCGAAAAGCTTTCATGTTGCGTGTATGTCTAAGTGTGTAGCCTCAAAAGAGAAGGCACAGGACAGTTTTCTCTCGAAAGGATATGTAAGAATACCACTTCATAAGGAAATACAGTTTTGCAGAGTAAAGACATATACGTACGCATTGGAAACTCTTTACGAGAAGAAATAACGCATCGTACAAAATTAGCTTGTATCTCCAAAACTACACGTTGTATCTCGAAAAGAATTGTTGTGGCGTGTACGTCTTAACATGTAGCATCTAAAGAGAACCAAAAGGAGAATTTTCTTTCGTCAAAATTTTTCAGAAAATCACGTTTTAAGGAAATCCCGCATCGTGCGAAATTTTCTTGTTTTTCCTAAACAACACGTTGTAAGTCGAAAAGCTTTCATGTTGCGTGTATGTCTAAGTGTGTAGCCTCAAAAGAGAAGGCACAGGACAGTTTTCTCTCGAAAGGATATGTAAGAATACCACTTCATAAGGAAATACAGTTTTGCAGAGTAAAGACATATACGTACGCATTGGAAACTCTTTACGAGAAGAAATAACGCATCGTACAAAATTAGCTTGTATCTCCAAAACTACACGTTGTATCTCGAAAAGAATTGTTGTGGCGTGTACGTCTTAACATGTAGCATCTAAAGAGAACCAAAAGGAGAATTTTCTTTCGTCAAAATTTTTCAGAAAATCACGTTTTAAGGAAATCCCGCATCGTGCGAAATTATCTTGTTTTTCCTAAACAACACGTTGTAAGTCGAAAAGCTTTCATGTTGCGTGTATGTCTAAGTGTGTAGCCTCAAAAGAGAAGGCACAGGACAGTTTTCTCTCGAAAGGATATGTAAGAATACCACTTCATAAGGAAATACAGTTTTGCAGAGTAAAGACATATACGTACGCATTGGAAACTCTTTACGAGAAGAAATAACGCATCGTACAAAATTAGCTTGTATCTCCAAAACTACACGTTGTATCTCGAAAAGAATTGTTGTGGCGTGTACGTCTTAACATGTAGCATCTAAAGAGAACCAAAAGGAGAATTTTCTTTCGTCAAAATTTTTCAGAAAATCACGTTTTAAGGAAATCCCGCATCGTGCGAAATTATCTTGTTTTTCCTAAACAACACGTTGTAAGTCGAAAAGCTTTCATGTTGCGTGTATGTCTAAGTGTGTAGCCTCAAAAGAGAAGGCACAGGACAGTTTTCTCTCGAAAGGATATGTAAGAATACCACTTCATAAGGAAATACAGTTTTGCAGAGTAAAGACATATACGTACGCATTGGAAACTCTTTACGAGAAGAAATAACGCATCGTACAAAATGAGCTTGTATCTCCAAAACTACACGTTGTATCTCGAAAAGAATTGTTGTGGCGTGTACGTCTTAACATGTAGCATCTAAAGAGAACCAAAAGGAGAATTTTCTTTCGTCAAAATTTTTCAGAAAATCACGTTTTAAGGAAATCCCGCATCGTGCGAAATTATCTTGTTTTTCCTAAACAACACGTTGTAAGTCGAAAAGCTTTCATGTTGCGTGTATGTCTAAGTGTGTAGCCTCAAAAGAGAAGGCACAGGACAGTTTTCTCTCGAAAGGATATGTAAGAATACCACTTCATAAGGAAATACAGTTTTGCAGAGTAAAGACATATACGTACGCATTGGAAACTCTTTACGAGAAGAAATAACGCATCGTACAAAATTAGCTTGTATCTCCAAAACTACACGTTGTATCTCGAAAAGAACTGTTGTGGCGTGTACGTCTTAACATGTAGCATCTAAAGAGAACCAAAAGGAGAATTTTCTTTCGTCAAAATTTTTCAGAAAATCACGTTTTAAGGAAATCCCGCATCGTGCGAAATTATCTTGTTTTTCCTAAACAACACGTTGTAAGTCGAAAAGCTTTCATGTTGCGTGTATGTCTAAGTGTGTAGCCTCAAAAGAGAAGGCACAGGACAGTTTTCTCTCGAAAGGATATGTAAGAATACCACTTCATAAGGAAATACAGTTTTGCAGAGTAAAGACATATACGTACGCATTGGAAACTCTTTACGAGAAGAAATAACGCATCGTACAAAATTAGCTTGTATCTCCAAAACTACACGTTGTATCTCGAAAAGAACTGTTGTGGCGTGTACGTCTTAAGATGTAGCATCTAAAGAGAACCAAAAGGAGAATTTTCTTTCGTCAAAATTTTTCAGAAAATCACGTTTTAAGGAAATCCCGCATCGTGCGAAATTATCTTGTTTTTCCTAAACAACACGTTGTAAGTCGAAAAGCTTTCATGTTGCGTGTATGTCTAAGTGTGTAGCCTCAAAAGAGAAGGCACAGGACAGTTTTCTCTCGAAAGGATATGTAAGAATACCACTTCATAAGGAAATACAGTTTTGCAGAGTAAAGACATATACGTACGCATTGGAAACTCTTTACGAGAAGAAATAACGCATCGTACAAAATTAGCTTGTATCTCCAAAACTACACGTTGTATCTCGAAAAGAACTGTTGTGGCGTGTACGTCTTAACATGTAGCATCTAAAGAGAACCAAAAGGAGAATTTTCTTTCGTCAAAATTTTTCAGAAAATCACGTTTTAAGGAAATCCCGCATCGTGCGAAATTATCTTGTTTTTCCTAAACAACACGTTGTAAGTCGAAAAGCTTTCATGTTGCGTGTATGTCTAAGTGTGTAGCCTCAAAAGAGAAGGCACAGGACAGTTTTCTCTCGAAAGGATATGTAAGAATACCACTTCATAAGGAAATACAGTTTTGCAGAGTAAAGACATATACGTACGCATTGGAAACTCTTTACGAGAAGAAATAACGCGTCGTACAAAATTAGCTTGTATCTCCAAAACTACACGTTGTATCTCGAAAAGAATTGTTGTGGCGTGTACGTCTTAACATGTAGCATCTAAAGAGAACCAAAAGGAGAATTTTCTTTCGTCAAAATTTTTCAGAAAATCACGTTTTAAGGAAATCCCGCATCGTGCGAAATTATCTTGTTTTTCCTAAACAACACGTTGTAAGTCGAAAAGCTTTCATGTTGCGTGTATGTCTAAGTGTGTAGCCTCAAAAGAGAAGGCACAGGACAGTTTTCTCTCGAAAGGATATGTAAGAATACCACTTCATAAGGAAATACAGTTTTGCAGAGTAAAGACATATACGTACGCATTGGAAACTCTTTACGAGAAGAAATAACGCATCGTACAAAATTAGCTTGTATCTCCAAAACTACACGTTGTATCTCAAAAAGAACTGTTGTGGCGTGTACGTCTTAACATGTAGCATCTAAGGAGAACCAAAAGGAGAATTTTCTTTCGTCAAAATTTTTCAGAAAATCACGTTTTAAGGAAATCCCGCATCGTGCGAAATTATCTTGTTTTTCCTAAACAACACGTTGTAAGTCGAAAAGCTTTCATGTTGCGTGTATGTCTAAGTGTGTAGCCTCAAAAGAGAAGGCACAGGACAGTTTTCTCTCGAAAGGATATGTAAGAATACCACTTCATAAGGAAATACAGTTTTGCAGAGTAAAGACATATACGTACGCATTGGAAACTCTTTACGAGAAGAAATAACGCATCGTACAAAATTAGCTTGTATCTCCAAAACTACACGTTGTATCTCGAAAAGAACTGTTGTGGCGTGTACGTCTTAACATGTAGCATCTAAAGAGAACCAAAAGGAGAATTTTCTTTCGTCAAAATTTTTCAGAAAATCACGTTTTAAGGAAATCCCGCATCGTGCGAAATTATCTTGTTTTTCCTAAACAACACGTTGTAAGTCGAAAAGCTTTCATGTTGCGTGTATGTCTAAGTGTGTAGCCTCAAAAGAGAAGGCACAGGACAGTTTTCTCTCGAAAGGATATGTAAGAATACCACTTCATAAGGAAATACAGTTTTGCAGAGTAAAGACATATACGTACGCATTGGAAACTCTTTACGAGAAGAAATAACGCATCGTACAAAATTAGCTTGTATCTCCAAAACTACACGTTGTATCTCGAAAAGAACTGTTGTGGCGTGTACGTCTTAACATGTAGCATCTAAAGAGAACCAAAAGGAGAATTTTCTTTCGTCAAAATTTTTCAGAAAATCACGTTTTAAGGAAATCCCGCATCGTGCGAAATTATCTTGTTTTTCCTAAACAACACGTTGTAAGTCGAAAAGCTTTCATGTTGCGTGTATGTCTAAGTGTGTAGCCTCAAAAGAGAAGGCACAGGACAGTTTTCTCTCGAAAGGATATGTAAGAATACCACTTCATAAGGAAATACAGTTTTGCAGAGTAAAGACATATACGTACGCATTGGAAACTCTTTACGAGAAGAAATAACGCATCGTACAAAATTAGCTTGTATCTCCAAAACTACACGTTGTATCTCGAAAAGAACTGTTGTGGCGTGTACGTCTTAACATGTAGCATCTAAAGAGAACCAAAAGGAGAATTTTCTTTCGTCAAAATTTTTCAGAAAATCACGTTTTAAGGAAATCCCGCATCGTGCGAAATTATCTTGTTTTTCCTAAACAACACGTTGTAAGTCGAAAAGCTTTCATGTTGCGTGTATGTCTAAGTGTGTAGCCTCAAAAGAGAAGGCACAGGACAGTTTTCTCTCGAAAGGATATGTAAGAATACCACTTCATAAGGAAATACAGTTTTGCAGAGTAAAGACATATACGTACGCATTGGAAACTCTTTACGAGAAGAAATAACGCATCGTACAAAATTAGCTTGTATCTCCAAAACTACACGTTGTATCTCGAAAAGAACTGTTGTGGCGTGTACGTCTTAACATGTAGCATCTAAAGAGAACCAAAAGGAGAATTTTCTTTCGTCAAAATTTTTCAGAAAATCACGTTTTAAGGAAATCCCGCATCGTGCGAAATTATCTTGTTTTTCCTAAACAACACGTTGTAAGTCGAAAAGCTTTCATGTTGCGTGTATGTCTAAGTGTGTAGCCTCAAAAGAGAAGGCACAGGACAGTTTTCTCTCGAAAGGATATGTAAGAATACCACTTCATAAGGAAATACAGTTTTGCAGAGTAAAGACATATACGTACGCATTGGAAACTCTTTACGAGAAGAAATAACGCATCGTACAAAATTAGCTTGTATCTCCAAAACTACACGTTGTATCTCGAAAAGAATTGTTGTGGCGTGTACGTCTTAACATGTAGCATCTAAAGAGAACCAAAAGGAGAATTTTCTTTCGTCAAAATTTTTCAGAAAATCACGTTTTAAGGAAATCCCGCATCGTGCGAAATTATCTTGTTTTTCCTAAACAACACGTTGTAAGTCGAAAAGCTTTCATGTTGCGTGTATGTCTAAGTGTGTAGCCTCAAAAGAGAAGGCACAGGACAGTTTTCTCTCGAAAGGATATGTAAGAATACCACTTCATAAGGAAATACAGTTTTGCAGAGTAAAGACATATACGTACGCATTGGAAACTCTTTACGAGAAGAAATAACGCATCGTACAAAATTAGCTTGTATCTCCAAAACTACACGTTGTATCTCGAAAAGAATTGTTGTGGCGTGTACGTCTTAACATGTAGCATCTAAAGAGAACCAAAAGGAGAATTTTCTTTCGTCAAAATTTTTCAGAAAATCACGTTTTAAGGAAATCCCGCATCGTGCGAAATTATCTTGTTTTTCCTAAACAACACGTTGTAAGTCGAAAAGCTTTCATGTTGCGTGTATGTCTAAGTGTGTAGCCTCAAAAGAGAAGGCACAGGACAGTTTTCTCTCGAAAGGATATGTAAGAATACCACTTCATAAGGAAATACAGTTTTGCAGAGTAAAGACATATACGTACGCATTGGAAACTCTTTACGAGAAGAAATAACGCATCGTACAAAATTAGCTTGTATCTCCAAAACTACACGTTGTATCTCGAAAAGAATTGTTGTGGCGTGTACGTCTTAACATGTAGCATCTAAAGAGAACCAAAAGGAGAATTTTCTTTCGTCAAAATTTTTCAGAAAATCACGTTTTAAGGAAATCCCGCATCGTGCGAAATTATCTTGTTTTTCCTAAACAACACGTTGTAAGTCGAAAAGCTTTCATGTTGCGTGTATGTCTAAGTGTGTAGCCTCAAAAGAGAAGGCACAGGACAGTTTTCTCTCGAAAGGATATGTAAGAATACCACTTCATAAGGAAATACAGTTTTGCAGAGTAAAGACATATACGTACGCATTGGAAACTCTTTACGAGAAGAAATAACGCATCGTACAAAATTAGCTTGTATCTCCAAAACTACACGTTGTATCTCGAAAAGAACTGTTGTGGCGTGTACGTCTTAACATGTAGCATCTAAAGAGAACCAAAAGGAGAATTTTCTTTCGTCAAAATTTTTCAGAAAATCACGTTTTAAGGAAATCCCGCATCGTGCGAAATTATCTTGTTTTTCCTAAACAACACGTTGTAAGTCGAAAAGCTTTCATGTTGCGTGTATGTCTAAGTGTGTAGCCTCAAAAGAGAAGGCACAGGACAGTTTTCTCTCGAAAGGATATGTAAGAATACCACTTCATAAGGAAATACAGTTTTGCAGAGTAAAGACATATACGTACGCATTGGAAACTCTTTAGGAGAAGAAATAACGCATCGTACAAAATTAGCTTGTATCTCCAAAACTACACGTTGTATCTCGAAAAGAACTGTTGTGGCGTGTACGTCTTAACATGTAGCATCTAAAGAGAACCAAAAGGAGAATTTTCTTTCGTCAAAATTTTTCAGAAAATCACGTTTTAAGGAAATCCCGCATCGTGCGAAATTATCTTGTTTTTCCTAAACAACACGTTGTAAGTCGAAAAGCTTTCATGTTGCGTGTATGTCTAAGTGTGTAGCCTCAAAAGAGAAGGCACAGGACAGTTTTCTCTCGAAAGGATATGTAAGAATACCACTTCATAAGGAAATACAGTTTTGCAGAGTAAAGACATATACGTACGCATTGGAAACTCTTTACGAGAAGAAATAACGCATCGTACAAAATTAGCTTGTATCTCCAAAACTACACGTTGTATCTCGAAAAGAACTGTTGTGGCGTGTACGTCTTAACATGTAGCATCTAAAGAGAACCAAAAGGAGAATTTTCTTTCGTCAAAATTTTTCAGAAAATCACGTTTTAAGGAAATCCCGCATCGTGCGAAATTATCTTGTTTTTCCTAAACAACACGTTGTAAGTCGAAAAGCTTTCATGTTGCGTGTATGTCTAAGTGTGTAGCCTCAAAAGAGAAGGCACAGGACAGTTTTTTCTCGAAAGGATATGTAAGAATACCACTTCATAAGGAAATACAGTTTTGCAGAGTAAAGACATATACGTACGCATTGGAAACTCTTTACGAGAAGAAATAACGCATCGTACAAAATTAGCTTGTATCTCCAAAACTACACGTTGTATCTCGAAAAGAACTGTTGTGGCGTGTACGTCTTAACATGTAGCATCTAAAGAGAACCAAAAGGAGAATTTTCTTTCGTCAAAATTTTTCAGAAAATCACGTTTTAAGGAAATCCCGCATCGTGCGAAATTATCTTGTTTTTCCTAAACAACACGTTGTAAGTCGAAAAGCTTTCATGTTGCGTGTATGTCTAAGTGTGTAGCCTCAAAAGAGAAGGCACAGGACAGTTTTCTCTCGAAAGGATATGTAAGAATACCACTTCATAAGGAAATACAGTTTTGCAGAGTAAAGACATATACGTACGCATTGGAAACTCTTTACGAGAAGAAATAACGCATCGTACAAAATTAGCTTGTATCTCCAAAACTACACGTTGTATCTCGAAAAGAACTGTTGTGGCGTGTACGTCTTAACATGTAGCATCTAAAGAGAACCAAAAGGAGAATTTTCTTTCGTCAAAATTTTTCAGAAAATCACGTTTTAAGGAAATCCCGCATCGTGCGAAATTATCTTGTTTTTCCTAAACAACACGTTGTAAGTCGAAAAGCTTTCATGTTGCGTGTATGTCTAAGTGTGTAGCCTCAAAAGAGAAGGCACAGGACAGTTTTCTCTCGAAAGGATATGTAAGAATACCACTTCATAAGGAAATACAGTTTTGCAGAGTAAAGACATATACGTACGCATTGGAAACTCTTTACGAGAAGAAATAACGCATCGTACAAAATTAGCTTGTATCTCCAAAACTACACGTTGTATCTCGAAAAGAATTGTTGTGGCGTGTACGTCTTAACATGTAGCATCTAAAGAGAACCAAAAGGAGAATTTTCTTTCGTCAAATTTTTCAGAAAATCACGTTTTAAGGAAATCCCGCATCGTGCGAAATTATCTTGTTTTTCCTAAACAACACGTTGTAAGTCGAAAAGCTTTCATGTTGCGTGTATGTCTAAGTGTGTAGCCTCAAAAGAGAAGGCACAGGACAGTTTTCTCTCGAAAGGATATGTAAGAATACCACTTCATAAGGAAATACAGTTTTGCAGAGTAAAGACATATACGTACGCATTGGAAACTCTTTACGAGAAGAAATAACGCATCGTACAAAATTAGCTTGTATCTCCAAAACTACACGTTGTATCTCGAAAAGAATTGTTGTGGCGTGTACGTCTTAACATGTAGCATCTAAAGAGAACCAAAAGGAGAATTTTCTTTCGTCAAAATTTTTCAGAAAATCACGTTTTAAGGAAATCCCGCATCGTGCGAAATTATCTTGTTTTTCCTAAACAACACGTTGTAAGTCGAAAAGCTTTCATGTTGCGTGTATGTCTAAGTGTGTAGCCTCAAAAGAGAAGGCACAGGACAGTTTTCTCTCGAAAGGATATGTAAGAATACCACTTCATAAGGAAATACAGTTTTGCAGAGTAAAGACATATACGTACGCATTGGAAACTCTTTACGAGAAGAAATAACGCATCGTACAAAATTAGCTTGTATCTCCAAAACTACACGTTGTATCTCGAAAAGAACTGTTGTGGCGTGTACGTCTTAACATGTAGCATCTAAAGAGAACCAAAAGGAGAATTTTCTTTCGTCAAAATTTTTCAGAAAATCACGTTTTAAGGAAATCCCGCATCGTGCGAAATTATCTTGTTTTTCCTAAACAACACGTTGTAAGTCGAAAAGCTTTCATGTTGCGTGTATGTCTAAGTGTGTAGCCTCAAAAGAGAAGGCACAGGACAGTTTTCTCTCGAAAGGATATGTAAGAATACCACTTCATAAGGAAATACAGTTTTGCAGAGTAAAGACATATACGTACGCATTGGAAACTCTTTACGAGAAGAAATAACGCATCGTACAAAATTAGCTTGTATCTCCAAAACTACACGTTGTATCTCGAAAAGAACTGTTGTGGCGTGTACGTCTTAATATGTAGCATCTAAAGAGAACCAAAAGGAGAATTTTCTTTCGTCAAAATTTTTCAGAAAATCACGTTTTAAGGAAATCCCGCATCGTGCGAAATTATCTTGTTTTTCCTAAACAACACGTTGTAAGTCGAAAAGCTTTCATGTTGCGTGTATGTCTAAGTGTGTAGCCTCAAAAGAGAAGGCACAGGACAGTTTTCTCTCGAAAGGATATGTAAGAATACCACTTCATAAGGAAATACAGTTTTGCAGAGTAAAGACATATACGTACGCATTGGAAACTCTTTACGAGAAGAAATAACGCATCGTACAAAATTAGCTTGTATCTCCAAAACTACACGTTGTATCTCGAAAAGAACTGTTGTGGCGTGTACGTCTTAACATGTAGCATCTAAAGAGAACCAAAAGGAGAATTTTCTTTCGTCAAAATTTTTCAGAAAATCACGTTTTAAGGAAATCCCGCATCGTGCGAAATTATCTTGTTTTTCCTAAACAACACGTTGTAAGTCGAAAAGCTTTCATGTTGCGTGTATGTCTAAGTGTGTAGCCTCAAAAGAGAAGGCACAGGACAGTTTTCTCTCGAAAGGATATGTAAGAATACCACTTCATAAGGAAATACAGTTTTGCAGAGTAAAGACATATACGTACGCATTGGAAACTCTTTACGAGAAGAAATAACGCATCGTACAAAATTAGCTTGTATCTCCAAAACTACACGTTGTATCTCGAAAAGAACTGTTGTGGCGTGTACGTCTTAACATGTAGCATCTAAAGAGAACCAAAAGGAGAATTTTCTTTCGTCAAAATTTTTCAGAAAATCACGTTTTAAGGAAATCCCGCATCGTGCGAAATTATCTTGTTTTTCCTAAACAACACGTTGTAAGTCGAAAAGCTTTCATGTTGCGTGTATGTCTAAGTGTGTAGCCTCAAAAGAGAAGGCACAGGACAGTTTTCTCTCGAAAGGATATGTAAGAATACCACTTCATAAGGAAATACAGTTTTGCAGAGTAAAGACATATACGTACGCATTGGAAACTCTTTACGAGAAGAAATAACGCATCGTACAAAATTAGCTTGTATCTCCAAAACTACACGTTGTATCTCGAAAAGAACTGTTGTGGCGTGTACGTCTTAACATGTAGCATCTAAAGAGAACCAAAAGGAGAATTTTCTTTCGTCACAATTTTTCAGAAAATCACGTTTTAAGGAAATCCCGCATCGTGCGAAATTATCTTGTTTTTCCTAAACAACACGTTGTAAGTCGAAAAGCTTTCATGTTGCGTGTATGTCTAAGGGTGTAGCCTCAAAAGAGAAGGCACAGGACAGTTTTCTCTCGAAAGGATATGTAAGAATACCACTTCATAAGGAAATACAGTTTTGCAGAGTAAAGACATATACGTACGCATTGGAAACTCTTTACGAGAAGAAATAACGCATCGTACAAAATTAGCTTGTATCTCCAAAACTACACGTTGTATCTCGAAAAGAACTGTTGTGGCGTGTACGTCTTAACATGTAGCATCTAAAGAGAACCAAAAGGAGAATTTTCTTTCGTCAAAATTTTTCAGAAAATCACGTTTTAAGGAAATCCCGCATCGTGCGAAATTATCTTGTTTTTCCTAAACAACACGTTGTAAGTCGAAAAGCTTTCATGTTGCGTGTATGTCTAAGTGTGTAGCCTCAAAAGAGAAGGCACAGGACAGTTTTCTCTCGAAAGGATATGTAAGAATACCACTTCATAAGGAAATACAGTTTTGCAGAGTAAAGACATATACGTACGCATTGGAAACTCTTTAGGAGAAGAAATAACGCATCGTACAAAATTAGCTTGTATCTCCAAAACTACACGTTGTATCTCGAAAAGAACTGTTGTGGCGTGTACGTCTTAACATGTAGCATCTAAAGAGACCCAAAAGGAGAATTTTCTTTCGTCAAAATTTTTCAGAAATTCACGTTTTAAGGAAATCCCGCATCGTGCGAAATTATCTTGTTTTTCCTAAACAACACGTTGTAAGTCGAAAAGCTTTCATGTTTCGTGTATGTCTAAGTGTGTAGCCTCAAAAGAGAAGGCACAGGACAGTTTTCTCTCGAAAGGATATGTAAGAATACCACTTCATAAGGAAATACAGTTTTGCAGAGTAAAGACATATACGTACGCATTGGAAACTCTTTACGAGAAGAAATAACGCATCGTACAAAATTAGCTTGTATCTCCAAAACTACACGTTGTATCTCGAAAAGAACTGTTGTGGCGTGTACGTCTTAACATGTAGCATCTAAAGAGAACCAAAAGGAGAATTTTCTTTCGTCAAAATTTTTCAGAAAATCACGTTTTAAGGAAATCCCGCATCGTGCGAAATTATCTTGTTTTTCCTAAACAACACGTTGTAAGTCGAAAAGCTTTCATGTTGCGTGTATGTCTAAGTGTGTAGCCTCAAAAGAGAAGGCACAGGACAGTTTTCTCTCGAAAGGATATGTAAGAATACCACTTCATAAGGAAATACAGTTTTGCAGAGTAAAGACATATACGTACGCATTGGAAACTCTTTACGAGAAGAAATAACGCATCGTACAAAATTAGCTTGTATCTCCAAAACTACACGTTGTATCTCGAAAAGAACTGTTGTGGCGTGTACGTCTTAACATGTAGCATCTAAAGAGAACCAAAAGGAGAATTTTCTTTCGTCAAAATTTTTCAGAAAATCACGTTTTAAGGAAATCCCGCATCGTGCGAAATTATCTTGTTTTTCCTAAACAACACGTTGTAAGTCGAAAAGCTTTCATGTTGCGTGTATGTCTAAGTGTGTAGCCTCAAAAGAGAAGGCACAGGACAGTTTTCTCTCGAAAGGATATGTAAGAATACCACTTCATAAGGAAATACAGTTTTGCAGAGTAAAGACATATACGTACGCATTGGAAACTCTTTACGAGAAGAAATAACGCATCGTACAAAATTAGCTTGTATCTCCAAAACTACACGTTGTATCTCGAAAAGAACTGTTGTGGCGTGTACGTCTTAACATGTAGCATCTAAAGAGAACCAAAAGGAGAATTTTCTTTCGTCAAAATTTTTCAGAAAATCACGTTTTAAGGAAATCCCGCATCGTGCGAAATTATCTTGTTTTTCCTAAACAACACGTTGTAAGTCGAAAAGCTTTCATGTTGCGTGTATGTCTAAGTGTGTAGCCTCAAAAGAGAAGGCACAGGACAGTTTTCTCTCGAAAGGATATGTAAGAATACCACTTCATAAGGAAATACAGTTTTGCAGAGTAAAGACATATACGTACGCATTGGAAACTCTTTACGAGAAGAAATAACGCATCGTACAAAATTAGCTTGTATCTCCAAAACTACACGTTGTATCTCGAAAAGAATTGTTGTGGCGTGTACGTCTTAACATGTAGCATCTAAAGAGAACCAAAAGGAGAATTTTCTTTCGTCAAAATTTTTCAGAAAATCACGTTTTAAGGAAATCCCGCATCGTGCGAAATTATCTTGTTTTTCCTAAACAACACGTTGTAAGTCGAAAAGCTTTCATGTTGCGTGTATGTCTAAGTGTGTAGCCTCAAAAGAGAAGGCACAGGACAGTTTTCTCTCGAAAGGATATGTAAGAATACCACTTCATAAGGAAATACAGTTTTGCAGAGTAAAGACATATACGTACGCATTGGAAACTCTTTACGAGAAGAAATAACGCATCGTACAAAATTAGCTTGTATCTCCAAAACTACACGTTGTATCTCGAAAAGAACTGTTGTGGCGTGTACGTCTTAACATGTAGCATCTAAAGAGAACCAAAAGGAGAATTTTCTTTCGTCAAAATTTTTCAGAAAATCACGTTTTAAGGAAATCCCGCATCGTGCGAAATTATCTTGTTTTTCCTAAACAACACGTTGTAAGTCGAAAAGCTTTCATGTTGCGTGTATGTCTAAGTGTGTAGCCTCAAAAGAGAAGGCACAGGACAGTTTTCTCTCGAAAGGATATGTAAGAATACCACTTCATAAGGAAATACAGTTTTGCAGAGTAAAGACATATACGTACGCATTGGAAACTCTTTACGAGAAGAAATAACGCATCGTACAAAATTAGCTTGTATCTCCAAAACTACACGTTGTATCTCGAAAAGAACTGTTGTGGCGTGTACGTCTTAACATGTAGCATCTAAAGAGAACCAAAAGGAGAATTTTCTTTCGTCAAAATTTTTCAGAAAATCACGTTTTAAGGAAATCCCGCATCGTGCGAAATTATCTTGTTTTTCCTAAACAACACGTTGTAAGTCGAAAAGCTTTCATGTTGCGTGTATGTCTAAGTGTGTAGCCTCAAAAGAGAAGGCACAGGACAGTTTTCTCTCGAAAGGATATGTAAGAATACCACTTCATAAGGAAATACAGTTTTGCAGAGTAAAGACATATACGTACGCATTGGAAACTCTTTACGAGAAGAAATAACGCATCGTACAAAATTAGCTTGTATCTCCAAAACTACACGTTGTATCTCGAAAAGAACTGTTGTGGCGTGTACGTCTTAACATGTAGCATCTAAAGAGAACCAAAAGGAGAATTTTCTTTCGTCAAAATTTTTCAGAAAATCACGTTTTAAGGAAATCCCGCATCGTGCGAAATTATCTTGTTTTTCCTAAACAACACGTTGTAAGTCGAAAAGCTTTCATGTTGCGTGTATGTCTAAGTGTGTAGCCTCAAAAGAGAAGGCACAGGACAGTTTTCTCTCGAAAGGATATGTAAGAATACCACTTCATAAGGAAATACAGTTTTGCAGAGTAAAGACATATACGTACGCATTGGAAACTCTTTACGAGAAGAAATAACGCATCGTACAAAATTAGCTTGTATCTCCAAAACTACACGTTGTATCTCGAAAAGAACTGTTGTGGCGTGTACGTCTTAACATGTAGCATCTAAAGAGAACCAAAAGGAGAATTTTCTTTCGTCAAAATTTTTCAGAAAATCACGTTTTAAGGAAATCCCGCATCGTGCGAAATTATCTTGTTTTTCCTAAACAACACGTTGTAAGTCGAAAAGCTTTCATGTTGCGTGTATGTCTAAGTGTGTAGCCTCAAAAGAGAAGGCACAGGACAGTTTTCTCTCGAAAGGATATGTAAGAATACCACTTCATAAGGAAATACAGTTTTGCAGAGTAAAGACATATACGTACGCATTGGAAACTCTTTACGAGAAGAAATAACGCATCGTACAAAATTAGCTTGTATCTCCAAAACTACACGTTGTATCTCGAAAAGAACTGTTGTGGCGTGTACGTCTTAACATGTAGCATCTAAAGAGAACCAAAAGGAGAATTTTCTTTCGTCAAAATTTTTCAGAAAATCACGTTTTAAGGAAATCCCGCATCGTGCGAAATTATCTTGTTTTTCCTAAACAACACGTTGTAAGTCGAAAAGCTTTCATGTTGCGTGTATGTCTAAGTGTGTAGCCTCAAAAGAGAAGGCACAGGACAGTTTTCTCTCGAAAGGATATGTAAGAATACCACTTCATAAGGAAATACAGTTTTGCAGAGTAAAGACATATACGTACGCATTGGAAACTCTTTACGAGAAGAAATAACGCATCGTACAAAATTAGCTTGTATCTCCAAAACTACACGTTGTATCTCGAAAAGAACTGTTGTGGCGTGTACGTCTTAACATGTAGCATCTAAAGAGAACCAAAAGGAGAATTTTCTTTCGTCAAAATTTTTCAGAAAATCACGTTTTAAGGAAATCCCGCATCGTGCGAAATTATCTTGTTTTTCCTAAACAACACGTTGTAAGTCGAAAAGCTTTCATGTTGCGTGTATGTCTAAGTGTGTAGCCTCAAAAGAGAAGGCACAGGACAGTTTTCTCTCGAAAGGATATGTAAGAATACCACTTCATAAGGAAATACAGTTTTGCAGAGTAAAGACATATACGTACGCATTGGAAACTCTTTACGAGAAGAAATAACGCATCGTACAAAATTAGCTTGTATCTCCAAAACTACACGTTGTATCTCTAAAAGAACTGTTGTGGCGTGTACGTCTTAACATGTAGCATCTAAAGAGAACCAAAAGGAGAATTTTCTTTCGTCAAAATTTTTCAGAAAATCACGTTTTAAGGAAATCCCGCATCGTGCGAAATTATCTTGTTTTTCCTAAACAACACGTTGTAAGTCGAAAAGCTTTCATGTTGCGTGTATGTCTAAGTGTGTAGCCTCAAAAGAGAAGGCACAGGACAGTTTTCTCTCGAAAGGATATGTAAGAATACCACTTCATAAGGAAATACAGTTTTGCAGAGTAAAGACATATACGTACGCATTGGAAACTCTTTACGAGAAGAAATAACGCATCGTACAAAATTAGCTTGTATCTCCAAAACTACACGTTGTATCTCGAAAAGAACTGTTGTGGCGTGTACGTCTTAACATGTAGCATCTAAAGAGAACCAAAAGGAGAATTTTCTTTCGTCAAAATTTTTCAGAAAATCACGTTTTAAGGAAATCCCGCATCGTGCGAAATTATCTTGTTTTTCCTAAACAACACGTTGTAAGTCGAAAAGCTTTCATGTTGCGTGTATGTCTAAGTGTGTAGCCTCAAAAGAGAAGGCACAGGACAGTTTTCTCTCGAAAGGATATGTAAGAATACCACTTCATAAGGAAATACAGTTTTGCAGAGTAAAGACATATACGTACGCATTGGAAACTCTACGAGAAGAAATAACGCATTGTACAAAATTAGCTTGTATCTCCAAAACTACACGTTGTATCTCGAAAAGAATTGTTGTGGCGTGTACGTCTTAACATGTAGCATCTAAAGAGAACCAAAAGGAGAATTTTCTTTCGTCAAAATTTTTCAGAAAATCACGTTTTAAGGAAATCCCGCATCGTGCGAAATTATCTTGTTTTTCCTAAACAACACGTTGTAAGTCGAAAAGCTTTCATGTTGCGTGTATGTCTAAGTGTGTAGCCTCAAAAGAGAAGGCACAGGACAGTTTTCTCTCGAAAGGATATGTAAGAATACCACTTCATAAGGAAATACAGTTTTGCAGAGTAAAGACATATACGTACGCATTGGAAACTCTTTACGAGAAGAAATAACGCATCGTACAAAATTAGCTTGTATCTCCAAAACTACACGTTGTATCTCGAAAAGAATTGTTGTGGCGTGTACGTCTTAACATGTAGCATCTAAAGAGAACCAAAAGGAGAATTTTCTTTCGTCAAAATTTTTCAGAAAATCACGTTTTAAGGAAATCCCGCATCGTGCGAAATTTTCTTGTTTTTCCTAAACAACACGTTGTAAGTCGAAAAGCTTTCATGTTGCGTGTATGTCTAAGTGTGTAGCCTCCAAAGAGAAGGCACAGGACAGTTTTCTCTCGAAAGGATATGTAAGAATACCACTTCATAAGGAAATACAGTTTTGCAGAGTAAAGACATATACGTACGCATTGGAAACTCTTTACGAGAAGAAATAACGCATCGTACAAAATTAGCTTGTATCTCCAAAACTACACGTTGTATCTCGAAAAGAATTGTTGTGGCGTGTACGTCTTAACATGTAGCATCTAAAGAGAACCAAAAGGAGAATTTTCTTTCGTCAAAATTTTTCAGAAAATCACGTTTTAAGGAAATCCCGCATCGTGCGAAATTATCTTGTTTTTCCTAAACAACACGTTGTAAGTCGAAAAGCTTTCATGTTGCGTGTATGTCTAAGTGTGTAGCCTCAAAAGAGAAGGCACAGGACAGTTTTCTCTCGAAAGGATATGTAAGAATACCACTTCATAAGGAAATACAGTTTTGCAGAGTAAAGACATATACGTACGCATTGGAAACTCTTTACGAGAAGAAATAACGCATCGTACAAAATTAGCTTGTATCTCCAAAACTACACGTTGTATCTCGAAAAGAATTGTTGTGGCGTGTACGTCTTAACATGTAGCATCTAAAGAGAACCAAAAGGAGAATTTTCTTTCGTCAAAATTTTTCAGAAAATCACGTTTTAAGGAAATCCCGCATCGTGCGAAATTTTCTTGTTTTTCCTAAACAACACGTTGTAAGTCGAAAAGCTTTCATGTTGCGTGTATGTCTAAGTGTGTAGCCTCAAAAGAGAAGGCACAGGACAGTTTTCTCTCGAAAGGATATGTAAGAATACCACTTCATAAGGAAATACAGTTTTGCAGAGTAAAGACGTATACGTACGCATTGGAAACTCTTTACGAGAAGAAATAACGCATCGTACAAAATTAGCTTGTATCTCCAAAACTACATGTTGTATCTCGAAAAGAATTGTTGTGGCGTGTACGTCTTAACATGTAGCATCTAAAGAGAACCAAAAGGAGAATTTTCTTTCGTCAAAATTTTTCAGAAAATCACGTTTTAAGGAAATCCCGCATCGTGCGAAATTATCTTGTTTTTCCTAAACAACACGTTGTAAGTCGAAAAGCTTTCATGTTGCGTGTATGTCTAAGTGTGTAGCCTCAAAAGAGAAGGCACAGGACAGTTTTCTCTCGAAAGGATATGTAAGAATACCACTTCATAAGGAAATACAGTTTTGCAGAGTAAAGACATATACGTACGCATTGGAAACTCTTTACGAGAAGAAATAACGCATCGTACAAAATTAGCTTGTATCTCCAAAACTACACGTTGTATCTCGAAAAGAATTGTTGTGGCGTGTACGTCTTAACATGTAGCATCTAAAGAGAACCAAAAGGAGAATTTTCTTTCGTCAAAATTTTTCAGAAAATCACGTTTTAAGGAAATCCCGCATCGTGCGAAATTATCTTGTTTTTCCTAAACAACACGTTGTAAGTCGAAAAGCTTTCATGTTGCGTGTATGTCTAAGTGTGTAGCCTCAAAAGAGAAGGCACAGGACAGTTTTCTCTCGAAAGGATATGTAAGAATACCACTTCATAAGGAAATACAGTTTTGCAGAGTAAAGACATATACGTACGCATTGGAAACTCTTTACGAGAAGAAATAACGCATCGTACAAAATTAGCGTGTATCTCCAAAACTACACGTTGTATCTCGAAAAGAATTGTTGTGGCGTGTACGTCTTAACATGTAGCATCTAAAGAGAACCAAAAGGAGAATTTTCTTTCGTCAAAATTTTTCAGAAAATCACGTTTTAAGGAAATCCCGCATCGTGCGAAATTATCTTGTTTTTCCTAAACAACACGTTGTAAGTCGAAAAGCTTTCATGTTGCGTGTATGTCTAAGTGTGTAGCCTCAAAAGAGAAGGCACAGGACAGTTTTCTCTCGAAAGGATATGTAAGAATACCACTTCATAAGGAAATACAGTTTTGCAGAGTAAAGACATATACGTACGCATTGGAAACTCTTTACGAGAAGAAATAACGCATCGTACAAAATTAGCTTGTATCTCCAAAACTACACGTTGTATCTCGAAAAGAATTGTTGTGGCGTGTACGTCTTAACATGTAGCATCTAAAGAGAACCAAAAGGAGAATTTTCTTTCGTCAAAATTTTTCAGAAAATCACGTTTTAAGGAAATCCCGCATCGTGCGAAATTTTCTTGTTTTTCCTAAACAACACGTTGTAAGTCGAAAAGCTTTCATGTTGCGTGTATGTCTAAGTGTGTAGCCTCAAAAGAGAAGGCACAGGACAGTTTTCTCTCGAAAGGATATGTAAGAATACCACTTCATAAGGAAATACAGTTTTGCAGAGTAAAGACATATACGTACGCATTGGAAACTCTTTACGAGAAGAAATAACGCATCGTACAAAATTAGCTTGTATCTCCAAAACTACACGTTGTATCTCGAAAAGAACTGTTGTGGCGTGTACGTCTTAACATGTAGCATCTAAAGAGAACCAAAAGGAGAATTTTCTTTCGTCAAAATTTTTCAGAAAATCACGTTTTAAGGAAATCCCGCATCGTGCGAAATTATCTTGTTTTTCCTAAACAACACGTTGTAAGTCGAAAAGCTTTCATGTTGCGTGTATGTCTAAGTGTGTAGCCTCAAAAGAGAAGGCACAGGACAGTTTTCTCTCGAAAGGATATGTAAGAATACCACTTCATAAGGAAATACAGTTTTGCAGAGTAAAGACATATACGTACTCATTGGAAACTCTTTACGAGAAGAAATAACGCATCGTACAAAATTAGCTTGTATCTCCAAAACTACACGTTGTATCTCGAAAAGAATTGTTGTGGCGTGTACGTCTTAACATGTAGCATCTAAAGAGAACCAAAAGGAGAATTTTCTTTCGTCAAAATTTTTCAGAAAATCACGTTTTAAGGAAATCCCGCATCGTGCGAAATTATCTTGTTTTTCCTAAACAACACGTTGTAAGTCGAAAAGCTTTCATGTTGCGTGTATGTCTAAGTGTGTAGCCTCAAAAGAGAAGGCACAGGACAGTTTTCTCTCGAAAGGATATGTAAGAATACCACTTCATAAGGAAATACAGTTTTGCAGAGTAAAGACATATACGTACGCATTGGAAACTCTTTACGAGAAGAAATAACGCATCGTACAAAATTAGCTTGTATCTCCAAAACTACACGTTGTATCTCGAAAAGAATTGTTGTGGCGTGTACGTCTTAACATGTAGCATCTAAAGAGAACCAAAAGGAGAATTTTCTTTCGTCAAAATTTTTCAGAAAATCACGTTTTAAGGAAATCCCGCATCGTGCGAAATTTTCTTGTTTTTCCTAAACAACACGTTGTAAGTCGAAAAGCTTTCATGTTGCGTGTATGTCTAAGTGTGTAGCCTCAAAAGAGAAGGCACAGGACAGTTTTCTCTCGAAAGGATATGTAAGAATACCACTTCATAAGGAAATACAGTTTTGCAGAGTAAAGACATATACGTACGCATTGGAAACTCTTTACGAGAAGAAATAACGCATCGTACAAAATTAGCTTGTATCTCCAAAACTACACGTTGTATCTCGAAAAGAATTGTTGTGGCGTGTACGTCTTAACATGTAGCATCTAAAGAGAACCAAAAGGAGAATTTTCTTTCGTCAAAATTTTTCAGAAAATCACGTTTTAAGGAAATCCCGCATCGTGCGAAATTATCTTGTTTTTCCTAAACAACACGTTGTAAGTCGAAAAGCTTTCATGTTGCGTGTATGTCTAAGTGTGTAGCCTCAAAAGAGAAGGCACAGGACAGTTTTCTCTCGAAAGGATATGTAAGAATACCACTTCATAAGGAAATACAGTTTTGCAGAGTAAAGACATATACGTACGCATTGGAAACTCTTTACGAGAAGAAATAACGCATCGTACAAAATGAGCTTGTATCTCCAAAACTACACGTTGTATCTCGAAAAGAATTGTTGTGGCGTGTACGTCTTAACATGTAGCATCTAAAGAGAACCAAAAGGAGAATTTTCTTTCGTCAAAATTTTTCAGAAAATCACGTTTTAAGGAAATCCCGCATCGTGCGAAATTATCTTGTTTTTCCTAAACAACACGTTGTAAGTCGAAAAGCTTTCATGTTGCGTGTATGTCTAAGTGTGTAGCCTCAAAAGAGAAGGCACAGGACAGTTTTCTCTCGAAAGGATATGTAAGAATACCACTTCATAAGGAAATACAGTTTTGCAGAGTAAAGACATATACGTACGCATTGGAAACTCTTTACGAGAAGAAATAACGCATCGTACAAAATGAGCTTGTATCTCCAAAACTACACGTTGTATCTCGAAAAGAATTGTTGTGGCGTGTACGTCTTAACATGTAGCATCTAAAGAGAACCAAAAGGAGAATTTTCTTTCGTCAAAATTTTTCAGAAAATCACGTTTTAAGGAAATCCCGCATCGTGCGAAATTATCTTGTTTTTCCTAAACAACACGTTGTAAGTCGAAAAGCTTTCATGTTGCGTGTATGTCTAAGTGTGTAGCCTCAAAAGAGAAGGCACAGGACAGTTTTCTCTCGAAAGGATATGTAAGAATACCACTTCATAAGGAAATACAGTTTTGCAGAGTAAAGACATATACGTACGCATTGGAAACTCTTTACGAGAAGAAATAACGCATCGTACAAAATTAGCTTGTATCTCCAAAACTACACGTTGTATCTCGAAAAGAATTGTTGTGGCGTGTACGTCTTAACATGTAGCATCTAAAGAGAACCAAAAGGAGAATTTTCTTTCGTCAAAATTTTTCAGAAAATCACGTTTTAAGGAAATCCCGCATCGTGCGAAATTATCTTGTTTTTCCTAAACAACACGTTGTAAGTCGAAAAGCTTTCATGTTGCGTGTATGTCTAAGTGTGTAGCCTCAAAAGAGAAGGCACAGGACAGTTTTCTCTCGAAAGGATATGTAAGAATACCACTTCATAAGGAAATACAGTTTTGCAGAGTAAAGACATATACGTACGCATTGGAAACTCTTTACGAGAAGAAATAACGCATCGTACAAAATTAGCTTGTATCTCCAAAACTACACGTTGTATCTCGAAAAGAATTGTTGTGGCGTGTACGTCTTAACATGTAGCATCTAAAGAGAACCAAAAGGAGAATTTTCTTTCGTCAAAATTTTTCAGAAAATCACGTTTTAAGGAAATCCCGCATCGTGCGAAATTTTCTTGTTTTTCCTAAACAACACGTTGTAAGTCGAAAAGCTTTCATGTTGCGTGTATGTCTAAGTGTGTAGCCTCAAAAGAGAAGGCACAGGACAGTTTTCTCTCGAAAGGATATGTAAGAATACCACTTCATAAGGAAATACAGTTTTGCAGAGTAAAGACATATACGTACGCATTGGAAACTCTTTACGAGAAGAAATAACGCATCGTACAAAATTAGCTTGTATCTCCAAAACTACACGTTGTATCTCGAAAAGAACTGTTGTGGCGTGTACGTCTTAACATGTAGCATCTAAAGAGAACCAAAAGGAGAATTGTCTTTCGTCAAAATTTTTCAGAAAATCACGTTTTAAGGAAATCCCGCATCGTGCGAAATTATCTTGTTTTTCCTAAACAACACGTTGTAAGTCGAAAAGCTTTCATGTTGCGTGTATGTCTAAGTGTGTAGCCTCAAAAGAGAAGGCACAGGACAGTTTTCTCTCGAAAGGATATGTAAGAATACCACTTCATAAGGAAATACAGTTTTGCAGAGTAAAGACATATACGTACGCATTGGAAACTCTTTACGAGAAGAAATAACGCATCGTACAAAATTAGCTTGTATCTCCAAAACTACACGTTGTATCTCGAAAAGAATTGTTGTGGCGTGTACGTCTTAACATGTAGCATCTAAAGAGAACCAAAAGGAGAATTTTCTTTCGTCAAAATTTTTCAGAAAATCACGTTTTAAGGAAATCCCGCATCGTGCGAAATTATCTTGTTTTTCCTAAACAACACGTTGTAAGTCGAAAAGCTTTCATGTTGCGTGTATGTCTAAGTGTGTAGCCTCAAAAGAGAAGGCACAGGACAGTTTTCTCTCGAAAGGATATGTAAGAATACCACTTCATAAGGAAATACAGTTTTGCAGAGTAAAGACATATACGTACGCATTGGAAACTCTTTACGAGAAGAAATAACGCATCGTACAAAATGAGCTTGTATCTCCAAAACTACACGTTGTATCTCGAAAAGAATTGTTGTGGCGTGTACGTCTTAACATGTAGCATCTAAAGAGAACCAAAAGGAGAATTTTCTTTCGTCAAAATTTTTCAGAAAATCACGTTTTAAGGAAATCCCGCATCGTGCGAAATTATCTTGTTTTTCCTAAACAACACGTTGTAAGTCGAAAAGCTTTCATGTTGCGTGTATGTCTAAGTGTGTAGCCTCAAAAGAGAAGGCACAGGACAGTTTTCTCTCGAAAGGATATGTAAGAATACCACTTCATAAGGAAATACAGTTTTGCAGAGTAAAGACATATACGTACGCATTGGAAACTCTTTACGAGAAGAAATAACGCATCGTACAAAATTAGCTTGTATCTCCAAAACTACACGTTGTATCTCGAAAAGAATTGTTGTGGCGTGTACGTCTTAACATGTAGCATCTAAAGAGAACCAAAAGGAGAATTTTCTTTCGTCAAAATTTTTCAGAAAATCACGTTTTAAGGAAATCCCGCATCGTGCGAAATTATCTTGTTTTTCCTAAACAACACGTTGTAAGTCGAAAAGCTTTCATGTTGCGTGTATGTCTAAGTGTGTAGCCTCAAAAGAGAAGGCACAGGACAGTTTTCTCTCGAAAGGATATGTAAGAATACCACTTCATAAGGAAATACAGTTTTGCAGAGTAAAGACATATACGTACGCATTGGAAACTCTTTACGAGAAGAAATAACGCATCGTACAAAATTAGCTTGTATCTCCAAAACTACACGTTGTATCTCGAAAAGAATTGTTGTGGCGTGTACGTCTTAACATGTAGCATCTAAAGAGAACCAAAAGGAGAATTTTCTTTCGTCAAAATTTTTCAGAAAATCACGTTTTAAGGAAATCCCGCATCGTGCGAAATTTTCTTGTTTTTCCTAAACAACACGTTGTAAGTCGAAAAGCTTTCATGTTGCGTGTATGTCTAAGTGTGTAGCCTCAAAAGAGAAGGCACAGGACAGTTTTCTCTCGAAAGGATATGTAAGAATACCACTTCATAAGGAAATACAGTTTTGCAGAGTAAAGACATATACGTACGCATTGGAAACTCTTTACGAGAAGAAATAACGCATCGTACAAAATTAGCTTGTATCTCCAAAACTACACGTTGTATCTCGAAAAGAATTGTTGTGGCGTGTACGTATTAACATGTAGCATCTAAAGAGAACCAAAAGGAGAATTTTCTTTCGTCAAAATTTTTCAGAAAATCACGTTTTAAGGAAATCCCGCATCGTGCGAAATTATCTTGTTTTTCCTAAACAACACGTTGTAAGTCGAAAAGCTTTCATGTTGCGTGTATGTCTAAGTGTGTAGCCTCAAAAGAGAAGGCACAGGACAGTTTTCTCTCGAAAGGATATGTAAGAATACCACTTCATAAGGAAATACAGTTTTGCAGAGTAAAGACATATACGTACGCATTGGAAACTCTTTACGAGAAGAAATAACGCATCGTACAAAATGAGCTTGTATCTCCAAAACTACACGTTGTATCTCGAAAAGAATTGTTGTGGCGTGTACGTATTAACATGTAGCATCTAAAGAGAACCAAAAGGAGAATTTTCTTTCGTCAAAATTTTTCAGAAAATCACGTTTTAAGGAAATCCCGCATCGTGCGAAATTATCTTGTTTTTCCTAAACAACACGTTGTAAGTCGAAAAGCTTTCATGTTGCGTGTATGTCTAAGTGTGTAGCCTCAAAAGAGAAGGCACAGGACAGTTTTCTCTCGAAAGGATATGTAAGAATACCACTTCATAAGGAAATACAGTTTTGCAGAGTAAAGACATATACGTACGCATTGGAAACTCTTTACGAGAAGAAATAACGCATCGTACAAAATGAGCTTGTATCTCCAAAACTACACGTTGTATCTCGAAAAGAATTGTTGTGGCGTGTACGTCTTAACATGTAGCATCTAAAGAGAACCAAAAGGAGAATTTTCTTTCGTCAAAATTTTTCAGAAAATCACGTTTTAAGGAAATCCCGCATCGTGCGAAATTATCTTGTTTTTCCTAAACAACACGTTGTAAGTCGAAAAGCTTTCATGTTGCGTGTATGTCTAAGTGTGTAGCCTCAAAAGAGAAGGCACAGGACAGTTTTCTCTCGAAAGGATATGTTAGAATACCACTTCATAAGGAAATACAGTTTTGCAGAGTAAAGACATATACGTACGCATTGGAAACTCTTTACGAGAAGAAATAACGCATCGTACAAAATTAGCTTGTATCTCCAAAACTACACGTTGTATCTCGAAAAGAATTGTTGTGGCGTGTACGTCTTAACATGTAGCATCTAAAGAGAACCAAAAGGAGAATTTTCTTTCGTCAAAATTTTTCAGAAAATCACGTTTTAAGGAAATCCCGCATCGTGCGAAATTATCTTGTTTTTCCTAAACAACACGTTGTAAGTCGAAAAGCTTTCATGATGCGTGTATGTCTAAGTGTGTAGCCTCAAAAGAGAAGGCACAGGACAGTTTTCTCTCGAAAGGATATGTAAGAATACCACTTCATAAGGAAATACAGTTTTGCAGAGTAAAGACATATACGTACGCATTGGAAACTCTTTACGAGAAGAAATAACGCATCGTACAAAATGAGCTTGTATCTCCAAAACTACACGTTGTATCTCGAAAAGAATTGTTGTGGCGTGTACGTCTTAACATGTAGCATCTAAAGAGAACCAAAAGGAGAATTTTCTTTCGTCAAAATTTTTCAGAAAATCACGTTTTAAGGAAATCCCGCATCGTGCGAAATTATCTTGTTTTTCCTAAACAACACGTTGTAAGTCGAAAAGCTTTCATGTTGCGTGTATGTCTAAGTGTGTAGCCTCAAAAGAGAAGGCACAGGACAGTTTTCTCTCGAAAGGATATGTAAGAATACCACTTCATAAGGAAATACAGTTTTGCAGAGTAAAGACATATACGTACGCATTGGAAACTCTTTACGAGAAGAAATAACGCATCGTACAAAATTAGCTTGTATCTCCAAAACTACACGTTGTATCTCGAAAAGAACTGTTGTGGCGTGTACGTCTTAACATGTAGCATCTAAAGAGAACCAAAAGGAGAATTGTCTTTCGTCAAAATTTTTCAGAAAATCACGTTTTAAGGAAATCCCGCATCGTGCGAAATTATCTTGTTTTTCCTAAACAACACGTTGTAAGTCGAAAAGCTTTCATGTTGCGTGTATGTCTAAGTGTGTAGCCTCAAAAGAGAAGGCACAGGACAGTTTTCTCTCGAAAGGATATGTAAGAATACCACTTCATAAGGAAATACAGTTTTGCAGAGTAAAGACATATACGTACGCATTGGAAACTCTTTACGAGAAGAAATAACGCATCGTACAAAATTAGCTTGTATCTCCAAAACTACACGTTGTATCTCGAAAAGAATTGTTGTGGCGTGTACGTCTTAACATGTAGCATCTAAAGAGAACCAAAAGGAGAATTTTCTTTCGTCAAAATTTTTCAGAAAATCACGTTTTAAGGAAATCCCGCATCGTGCGAAATTATCTTGTTTTTCCTAAACAACACGTTGTAAGTCGAAAAGCTTTCATGTTGCGTGTATGTCTAAGTGTGTAGCCTCAAAAGAGAAGGCACAGGACAGTTTTCTCTCGAAAGGATATGTAAGAATACCACTTCATAAGGAAATACAGTTTTGCAGAGTAAAGACATATACGTACGCATTGGAAACTCTTTACGAGAAGAAATAACGCATCGTACAAAATTAGCTTGTATCTCCAAAACTACACGTTGTATCTCGAAAAGAATTGTTGTGGCGTGTACGTCTTAACATGTAGCATCTAAAGAGAACCAAAAGGAGAATTTTCTTTCGTCAAAATTTTTCAGAAAATCACGTTTTAAGGAAATCCCGCATCGTGCGAAATTTTCTTGTTTTTCCTAAACAACACGTTGTAAGTCGAAAAGCTTTCATGTTGCGTGTATGTCTAAGTGTGTAGCCTCAAAAGAGAAGGCACAGGACAGTTTTCTCTCGAAAGGATATGTAAGAATACCACTTCATAAGGAAATACAGTTTTGCAGAGTAAAGACATATACGTACGCATTGGAAACTCTTTACGAGAAGAAATAACGCATCGTACAAAATTAGCTTGTATCTCCAAAACTACACGTTGTATCTCGAAAAGAATTGTTGTGGCGTGTACGTCTTAACATGTAGCATCTAAAGAGAACCAAAAGGAGAATTTTCTTTCGTCAAAATTTTTCAGAAAATCACGTTTTAAGGAAATCCCGCATCGTGCGAAATTATCTTGTTTTTCCTAAACAACACGTTGTAAGTCGAAAAGCTTTCATGTTGCGTGTATGTCTAAGTGTGTAGCCTCAAAAGAGAAGGCACAGGACAGTTTTCTCTCGAAAGGATATGTAAGAATACCACTTCATAAGGAAATACAGTTTTGCAGAGTAAAGACATATACGTACGCATTGGAAACTCTTTACGAGAAGAAATAACGCATCGTACAAAATTAGCTTGTATCTCCAAAACTACACGTTGTATCTCGAAAAGAATTGTTGTGGCGTGTACGTCTTAACATGTAGCATCTAAAGAGAACCAAAAGGAGAATTTTCTTTCGTCAAAATTTTTCAGAAAATCACGTTTTAAGGAAATCCCGCATCGTGCGAAATTTTCTTGTTTTTCCTAAACAACACGTTGTAAGTCGAAAAGCTTTCATGTTGCGTGTATGTCTAAGTGTGTAGCCTCAAAAGAGAAGGCACAGGACAGTTTTCTCTCGAAAGGATATGTAAGAATACCACTTCATAAGGAAATACAGTTTTGCAGAGTAAAGACATATACGTACGCATTGGAAACTCTTTACGAGAAGAAATAACGCATCGTACAAAATTAGCTTGTATCTCCAAAACTACACGTTGTATCTCGAAAAGAATTGTTGTGGCGTGTACGTCTTAACATGTAGCATCTAAAGAGAACCAAAAGGAGAATTTTCTTTCGTCAAAATTTTTCAGAAAATCACGTTTTAAGGAAATCCCGCATCGTGCGAAATTTTCTTGTTTTTCCTAAACAACACGTTGTAAGTCGAAAAGCTTTCATGTTGCGTGTATGTCTAAGTGTGTAGCCTCAAAAGAGAAGGCACAGGACAGTTTTCTCTCGAAAGGATATGTAAGAATACCACTTCATAAGGAAATACAGTTTTGCAGAGTAAAGACATATACGTACGCATTGGAAACTCTTTACGAGAAGAAATAACGCATCGTACAAAATTAGCTTGTATCTCCAAAACTACACGTTGTATCTCGAAAAGAATTGTTGTGGCGTGTACGTCTTAACATGTAGCATCTAAAGAGAACCAAAAGGAGAATTTTCTTTCGTCAAAATTTTTCAGAAAATCACGTTTTAAGGAAATCCCGCATCGTGCGAAATTATCTTGTTTTTCCTAAACAACACGTTGTAAGTCGAAAAGCTTTCATGTTGCGTGTATGTCTAAGTGTGTAGCCTCAAAAGAGAAGGCACAGGACAGTTTTCTCTCGAAAGGATATGTAAGAATACCACTTCATAAGGAAATACAGTTTTGCAGAGTAAAGACATATACGTACGCATTGGAAACTCTTTACGAGAAGAAATAACGCATCGTACAAAATGAGCTTGTATCTCCAAAACTACACGTTGTATCTCGAAAAGAATTGTTGTGGCGTGTACGTCTTAACATGTAGCATCTAAAGAGAACCAAAAGGAGAATTTTCTTTCGTCAAAATTTTTCAGAAAATCACGTTTTAAGGAAATCCCGCATCGTGCGAAATTATCTTGTTTTTCCTAAACAACACGTTGTAAGTCGAAAAGCTTTCATGTTGCGTGTATGTCTAAGTGTGTAGCCTCAAAAGAGAAGGCACAGGACAGTTTTCTCTCGAAAGGATATGTAAGAATACCACTTCATAAGGAAATACAGTTTTGCAGAGTAAAGACATATACGTACGCATTGGAAACTCTTTACGAGAAGAAATAACGCATCGTACAAAATTAGCTTGTATCTCCAAAACTACACGTTGTATCTCGAAAAGAATTGTTGTGGCGTGTACGTCTTAACATGTAGCATCTAAAGAGAACCAAAAGGAGAATTTTCTTTCGTCAAAATTTTTCAGAAAATCACGTTTTAAGGAAATCCCGCATCGTGCGAAATTATCTTGTTTTTCCTAAACAACACGTTGTAAGTCGAAAAGCTTTCATGTTGCGTGTATGTCTAAGTGTGTAGCCTCAAAAGAGAAGGCACAGGACAGTTTTCTCTCGAAAGGATATGTAAGAATACCACTTCATAAGGAAATACAGTTTTGCAGAGTAAAGACATATACGTACGCATTGGAAACTCTTTACGAGAAGAAATAACGCATCGTACAAAATTAGCTTGTATCTCAAAAACTACACGTTGTATCTCGAAAAGAATTGTTGTGGCGTGTACGTCTTAACATGTAGCATCTAAAGAGAACCAAAAGGAGAATTTTCTTTCGTCAAAATTTTTCAGAAAATCACGTTTTAAGGAAATCCCGCATCGTGCGAAATTATCATGTTTTTCCTAAACAACACGTTGTAAGTCGAAAAGCTTTCATGTTGCGTGTATGTCTAAGTGTGTAGCCTCAAAAGAGAAGGCACAGGACAGTTTTCTCTCGAAAGGATATGTAAGAATACCACTTCATAAGGAAATAGTTTTGCAGAGTAAAGACATATACGTACGCATTGGAAACTCTTTACGAGAAGAAATAACGCATCGTACAAAATTAGCTTGTATCTCCAAAACTACACGTTGTATCTCGAAAAGAATTGTTGTGGCGTGTACGTCTTAACATGTAGCATCTAAAGAGAACCAAAAGGAGAATTTTCTTTCGTCAAAATTTTTCAGAAAATCACGTTTTAAGGAAATCCCGCATCGTGCGAAATTATCTTGTTTTTCCTAAACAACACGTTGTAAGTCGAAAAGCTTTCATGTTGCGTGTATGTCTAAGTGTGTAGCCTCAAAAGAGAAGGCACAGGACAGTTTTCTCTCGAAAGGATATGTAAGAATACCACTTCATAAGGAAATACAGTTTTGCAGAGTAAAGACATATACGTACGCATTGGAAACTCTTTACGAGAAGAAATAACGCATCGTACAAAATGAGCTTGTATCTCCAAAACTACACGTTGTATCTCGAAAAGAATTGTTGTGGCGTGTACGTATTAACATGTAGCATCTAAAGAGAACCAAAAGGAGAATTTTCTTTCGTCAAAATTTTTCAGAAAAATCACGTTTTAAGGAAATCCCGCATCGTGCGAAATTATCTTGTTTTTCCTAAACAACACGTTGTAAGTCGAAAAGCTTTCATGTTGCGTGTATGTCTAAGTGTGTAGCCTCAAAAGAGAAGGCACAGGACAGTTTTCTCTCGAAAGGATATGTAAGAATACCACTTCATAAGGAAATACAGTTTTGCAGAGTAAAGACATATACGTACGCATTGGAAACTCTTTACGAGAAGAAATAACGCATCGTACAAAATTAGCTTGTATCTCCAAAACTACACGTTGTATCTCGAAAAGAATTGTTGTGGCGTGTACGTCTTAACATGTAGCATCTAAAGAGAACCAAAAGGAGAATTTTCTTTCGTCAAAATTTTTCAGAAAATCACGTTTTAAGGAAATCCCGCATCGTGCGAAATTATCTTGTTTTTCCTAAACAACACGTTGTAAGTCGAAAAGCTTTCATGTTGCGTGTATGTCTAAGTGTGTAGCCTCAAAAGAGAAGGCACAGGACAGTTTTCTCTCGAAAGGATATGTAAGAATACCACTTCATAAGGAAATACAGTTTTGCAGAGTAAAGACATATACGTACGCATTGGAAACTCTTTACGAGAAGAAATAACGCATCGTACAAAATTAGCTTGTATCTCCAAAACTACACGTTGTATCTCGAAAAGAATTGTTGTGGCGTGTACGTCTTAACATGTAGCATCTAAAGAGAACCAAAAGGAGAATTTTCTTTCGTCAAAATTTTTCAGAAAATCACGTTTTAAGGAAATCCCGCATCGTGCGAAATTATCTTGTTTTTCCTAAACAACACGTTGTAAGTCGAAAAGCTTTCATGTTGCGTGTATGTCTAAGTGTGTAGCCTCAAAAGAGAAGGCACAGGACAGTTTTCTCTCGAAAGGATATGTAAGAATACCACTTCATAAGGAAATACAGTTTTGCAGAGTAAAGACATATACGTACGCATTGGAAACTCTTTACGAGAAGAAATAACGCATCGTACAAAATTAGCTTGTATCTCCAAAACTACACGTTGTATCTCGAAAAGAATTGTTGTGGCGTGTACGTCTTAACATGTAGCATCTAAAGAGAACCAAAAGGAGAATTTTCTTTCGTCAAAATTTTTCAGAAAATCACGTTTTAAGGAAATCCCGCATCGTGCGAAATTATCTTGTTTTTCCTAAACAACACGTTGTAAGTCGAAAAGCTTTCATGTTGCGTGTATGTCTAAGTGTGTAGCCTCAAAAGAGAAGGCACAGGACAGTTTTCTCTCGAAAGGATATGTAAGAATACCACTTCATAAGGAAATACAGTTTTGCAGAGTAAAGACATATACGTACGCATTGGAAACTCTTTACGAGAAGAAATAACGCATCGTACAAAATTAGCTTGTATCTCCAAAACTACACGTTGTATCTCGAAAAGAACTGTTGTGGCGTGTACGTCTTAACATGTAGCATCTAAAGAGAACCAAAAGGAGAATTTTCTTTCGTCAAAATTTTTCAGAAAATCACGTTTTAAGGAAATCCCGCATCGTGCGAAATTATCTTGTTTTTCCTAAACAACACGTTGTAAGTCGAAAAGCTTTCATGTTGCGTGTATGTCTAAGTGTGTAGCCTCAAAAGAGAAGGCACAGGACAGTTTTCTCTCGAAAGGATATGTAAGAATACCACTTCATAAGGAAATACAGTTTTGCAGAGTAAAGACATATAGGTACGCATTGGAAACTCTTTACGAGAAGAAATAACGCATCGTACAAAATTAGCTTGTATCTCCAAAACTACACGTTGTATCTCGAAAAGAACTGTTGTGGCGTGTACGTCTTAACATGTAGCATCTAAAGAGAACCAAAGGGAGAATTTTCTTTCGTCAAAATTTTTCAGAAAATCACGTTTTAAGGAAATCCCGCATCGTGCGAAATTATCTTGTTTTTCCTAAACAACACGTTGTAAGTCGAAAAGCTTTCATGTTGCGTGTATGTCTAAGTGTGTAGCCTCAAAAGAGAAGGCACAGGACAGTTTTCTCTCGAAAGGATATGTAAGAATACCACTTCATAAGGAAATACAGTTTTGCAGAGTAAAGACATATACGTACGCATTGGAAACTCTTTACGAGAAGAAATAACGCATCGTACAAAATTAGCTTGTATCTCCAAAACTACACGTTGTATCTCGAAAAGAATTGTTGTGGCGTGTACGTCTTAACATGTAGCATCTAAAGAGAACCAAAAGGAGAATTTTCTTTCGTCAAAATTTTTCAGAAAATCACGTTTTAAGGAAATCCCGCATCGTGCGAAATTCTCTTGTTTTTCCTAAACAACACGTTGTAAGTCGAAAAGCTTTCATGTTGCGTGTATGTCTAAGTGTGTAGCATCAAAAGAGAAGGCACAGGACAGTTTTCTCTCGAAAGGATATGTAAGAATACCACTTCATAAGGAAATACAGTTTTGCAGAGTAAAGACATATACGTACGCATTGGAAACTCTTTACGAGAAGAAATAACGCATCGTACAAAATTAGCTTGTATCTCCAAAACTACACGTTGTATCTCGAAAAGAATTGTTGTGGCGTGTACGTCTTAACATGTAGCATCTAAAGAGAACCAAAAGGAGAATTTTCTTTCGTCAAAATTTTTCAGAAAATCACGTTTTAAGGAAATCCCGCATCGTGCGAAATTATCTTGTTTTTCCTAAACAACACGTTGTAAGTCGAAAAGCTTTCATGTTGCGTGTATGTCTAAGTGTGTAGCCTCAAAAGAGAAGGCACAGGACAGTTTTCTCTCGAAAGGATATGTAAGAATACCACTTCATAAGGAAATACAGTTTTGCAGAGTAAAGACATATACGTACGCATTGGAAACTCTTTACGAGAAGAAATAACGCATCGTACAAAATTAGCTTGTATCTCCAAAACTACACGTTGTATCTCGAAAAGAATTGTTGTGGCGTGTACGTCTTAACATGTAGCATCTAAAGAGAACCAAAAGGAGAATTTTCTTTCGTCAAAATTTTTCAGAAAATCACGTTTTAAGGAAATCCCGCATCGTGCGAAATTATCTTGTTTTTCCTAAACAACACGTTGTAAGTCGAAAAGCTTTCATGTTGCGTGTATGTCTAAGTGTGTAGCCTCAAAAGAGAAGGCACAGGACAGTTTTCTCTCGAAAGGATATTTAAGAATACCACTTCATAAGGAAATACAGTTTTGCAGAGTAAAGACATATACGTACGCATTGGAAACTCTTTACGAGAAGAAATAACGCATCGTACAAAATTAGCTTGTATCTCCAAAACTACACGTTGTATCTCGAAAAGAATTGTTGTGGCGTGTACGTCTTAACATGTAGCATCTAAAGAGAACCAAAAGGAGAATTTTCTTTCGTCAAAATTTTTCAGAAAATCACGTTTTAAGGAAATCCCGCATCGTGCGAAATTATCTTGTTTTTCCTAAACAACACGTTGTAAGTCGAAAAGCTTTCATGTTGCGTGTATGTCTAAGTGTGTAGCCTCAAAAGAGAAGGCACAGGACAGTTTTCTCTCGAAAGGATATGTAAGAATACCACTTCATAAGGAAATACAGTTTTGCAGAGTAAAGACATATACGTACGCATTGGAAACTCTTTACGAGAAGAAATAACGCATCGTACAAAATTAGCTTGTATCTCCTAAACTACACGTTGTATCTCGAAAAGAACTGTTGTGGCGTGTACGTCTTAACATGTAGCATCTAAAGAGAACCAAAAGGAGAATTTTCTTTCGTCAAAATTTTTCAGAAAATCACGTTTTAAGGAAATCCCGCATCGTGCGAAATTATCTTGTTTTTCCTAAACAACACGTTGTAAGTCGAAAAGCTTTCATGTTGCGTGTATGTCTAAGTGTGTAGCCTCAAAAGAGAAGGCACAGGACAGTTTTCTCTCGAAAGGATATGTAAGAATACCACTTCATAAGGAAATACAGTTTTGCAGAGTAAAGACATATACGTACGCATTGGAAACTCTTTACGAGAAGAAATAACGCATCGTACAAAATTAGCTTGTATCTCCAAAACTACACGTTGTATCTCGAAAAGAATTGTTGTGGCGTGTACGTCTTAACATGTAGCATCTAAAGAGAACCAAAAGGAGAATTTTCTTTCGTCAAAATTTTTCAGAAAATCACGTTTTAAGGAAATCCCGCATCGTGCGAAATTATCTTGTTTTTCCTAAACAACACGTTGTAAGTCGAAAAGCTTTCATGTTGCGTGTATGTCTAAGTGTGTAGCCTCAAAAGAGAAGGCACAGGACAGTTTTCTCTCGAAAGGATATGTAAGAATACCACTTCATAAGGAAATACAGTTTTGCAGAGTAAAGACATATACGTACGCATTGGAAACTCTTTACGAGAAGAAATAACGCATCGTACAAAATTAGCTTGTATCTCCTAAACTACACGTTGTATCTCGAAAAGAACTGTTGTGGCGTGTACGTCTTAACATGTAGCATCTAAAGAGAACCAAAAGGAGAATTTTCTTTCGTCAAAATTTTTCAGAAAATCACGTTTTAAGGAAATCCCGCATCGTGCGAAATTATCTTGTTTTTCCTAAACAACACGTTGTAAGTCGAAAAGCTTTCATGTTGCGTGTATGTCTAAGTGTGTAGCCTCAAAAGAGAAGGCACAGGACAGTTTTCTCTCGAAAGGATATGTAAGAATACCACTTCATAAGGAAATACAGTTTTGCAGAGTAAAGACATATACGTACGCATTGGAAACTCTTTACGAGAAGAAATAACGCATCGTACAAAATTAGCTTGTATCTCCAAAACTACACGTTGTATCTCGAAAAGAATTGTTGTGGCGTGTACGTCTTAACATGTAGCATCTAAAGAGAACCAAAAGGAGAATTTTCTTTCGTCAAAATTTTTCAGAAAATCACGTTTTAAGGAAATCCCGCATCGTGCGAAATTATCTTGTTTTTCCTAAACAACACGTTGTAAGTCGAAAAGCTTTCATGTTGCGTGTATGTCTAAGTGTGTAGCCTCAAAAGAGAAGGCACAGGACAGTTTTCTCTCGAAAGGATATGTAAGAATACCACTTCATAAGGAAATACAGTTTTGCAGAGTAAAGACATAGACGTACGCATTGGAAACTCTTTACGAGAAGAAATAACGCATCGTACAAAATTAGCTTGTATCTCCAAAACTACACGTTGTATCTCGAAAAGAATTGTTGTGGCGTGTACGTCTTAACATGTAGCATCTAAAGAGAACCAAAAGGAGAATTTTCTTTCGTCAAAATTTTTCAGAAAATCACGTTTTAAGGAAATCCCGCATCGTGCGAAATTATCTTGTTTTTCCTAAACAACACGTTGTAAGTCGAAAAGCTTTCATGTTGCGTGTATGTCTAAGTGTGTAGCCTCAAAAGAGAAGGCACAGGACAGTTTTCTCTCGAAAGGATATGTAAGAATACCACTTCATAAGGAAATACAGTTTTGTAGAGTAAAGACATATACGTACGCATTGGAAACTCTTTACGAGAAGAAATAACGCATCGTACAAAATGAGCTTGTATCTCCAAAACTACACGTTGTATCTCGAAAAGAATTGTTGTGGCGTGTACGTCTTAACATGTAGCATCTAAAGAGAACCAAAAGGAGAATTTTCTTTCGTCAAAATTTTTCAGAAAATCACGTTTTAAGGAAATCCCGCATCGTGCGAAATTATCTTGTTTTTCCTAAACAACACGTTGTAAGTCGAAAAGCTTTCATGTTGCGTGTATGTCTAAGTGTGTAGCCTCAAAAGAGAAGGCACAGGACAGTTTTCTCTCGAAAGGATATGTAAGAATACCACTTCATAAGGAAATACAGTTTTGCAGAGTAAAGACATATACGTACGCATTGGAAACTCTTTACGAGAAGAAATAACGCATCGTACAAAATGAGCTTGTATCTCCAAAACTACACGTTGTATCTCGAAAAGAATTGTTGTGGCGTGTACGTCTTAACATGTAGCATCTAAAGAGAACCAAAAGGAGAATTTTCTTTTGTCAAAATTTTTCAGAAAATCACGTTTTAAGGAAATCCCGCATCGTGCGAAATTATCTTGTTTTTCCTAAACAACACGTTGTAAGTCGAAAAGCTTTCATGTTGCGTGTATGTCTAAGTGTGTAGCCTCAAAAGAGAAGGCACAGGACAGTTTTCTCTCGAAAGGATATGTAAGAATACCACTTCATAAGGAAATACAGTTTTGCAGAGTAAAGACATATACGTACGCATTGGAAACTCTTTACGAGAAGAAATAACGCATCGTACAAAATTAGCTTGTATCTCCAAAACTACACGTTGTATCTCGAAAAGAATTGTTGTGGCGTGTACGTCTTAACATGTAGCATCTAAAGAGAACCAAAAGGAGAATTTTCTTTCGTCAAAATTTTTCAGAAAATCACGTTTTAAGGAAATCCCGCATCGTGCGAAATTATCTTGTTTTTCCTAAACAACACGTTGTAAGTCGAAAAGCTTTCATGTTGCGTGTATGTCTAAGTGTGTAGCCTCAAAAGAGAAGGCACAGGACAGTTTTCTCTCGAAAGGATATGTAAGAATACCACTTCATAAGGAAATACAGTTTTGCAGAGTAAAGACATATACGTACGCATTGGAAACTCTTTACGAGAAGAAATAACGCATCGTACAAAATTAGCTTGTATCTCCAAAACTACACGTTGTATCTCGAAAAGAATTGTTGTGGCGTGTACGTCTTAACATGTAGCATCTAAAGAGAACCAAAAGGAGAATTTTCTTTCGTCAAAATTTTTCAGAAAATCACGTTTTAAGGAAATCCCGCATCGTGCGAAATTATCTTGTTTTTCCTAAACAACACGTTGTAAGTCGAAAAGCTTTCATGTTGCGTGTATGTCTAAGTGTGTAGCCTCAAAAGAGAAGGCACAGGACAGTTTTCTCTCGAAAGGATATGTAAGAATACCACTTCATAAGGAAATACAGTTTTGCAGAGTAAAGACATATACGTACGCATTGGAAACTCTTTACGAGAAGAAATAACGCATCGTACAAAATTAGCTTGTATCTCCTAAACTACACGTTGTATCTCGAAAAGAACTGTTGTGGCGTGTACGTCTTAACATGTAGCATCTAAAGAGAACCAAAAGGAGAATTTTCTTTCGTCAAAATTTTTCAGAAAATCACGTTTTAAGGAAATCCCGCATCGTGCGAAATTATCTTGTTTTTCCTAAACAACACGTTGTAAGTCGAAAAGCTTTCATGTTGCGTGTATGTCTAAGTGTGTTGCCTCAAAAGAGAAGGCACAGGACAGTTTTCTCTCGAAAGGATATGTAAGAATACCACTTCATAAGGAAATACAGTTTTGCAGAGTAAAGACATATACGTACGCATTGGAAACTCTTTACGAGAAGAAATAACGCATCGTACAAAATTAGCTTGTATCTCCTAAACTACACGTTGTATCTCGAAAAGAACTGTTGTGGCGTGTACGTCTTAACATGTAGCATCTAAAGAGAACCAAAAGGAGAATTTTCTTTCGTCAAAATTTTTCAGAAAATCACGTTTTAAGGAAATCCCGCATCGTGCGAAATTATCTTGTTTTTCCTAAACAACACGTTGTAAGTCGAAAAGCTTTCATGTTGCGTGTATGTCTAAGTGTGTAGCCTCAAAAGAGAAGGCACAGGACAGTTTTCTCTCGAAAGGATATGTAAGAATACCACTTCATAAGGAAATACAGTTTTGCAGAGTGAAGACATATACGTACGCATTGGAAACTCTTTACGAGAAGAAATAACGCATCGTACAAAATTAGCTTGTATCTCCAAAACTACACGTTGTATCTCGAAAAGAATTGTTGTGGCGTGTACGTCTTAACATGTAGCATCTAAAGAGAACCAAAAGGAGAATTTTCTTTCGTCAAAATTTTTCAGAAAATCACGTTTTAAGGAAATCCCGCATCGTGCGAAATTATCTTGTTTTTCCTAAACAACACGTTGTAAGTCGAAAAGCTTTCATGTTGCGTGTATGTCTAAGTGTGTAGCCTCAAAAGAAAAGGCACAGGACAGTTTTCTCTCGAAAGGATATGTAAGAATACCACTTCATAAGGAAATACAGTTTTGCAGAGTAAAGACATATACGTACGCATTGGAAACTCTTTACGAGAAGAAATAACGCATCGTACAAAATGAGCTTGTATCTCCAAAACTACACGTTGTATCTCGAAAAGAATTGTTGTGGCGTGTACGTCTTAACATGTAGCATCTAAAGAGAACCAAAAGGAGAATTTTCTTTCGTCAAAATTTTTCAGAAAATCACGTTTTAAGGAAATCCCGCATCGTGCGAAATTATCTTGTTTTTCCTAAACAACACGTTGTAAGTCGAAAAGCTTTCATGTTGCGTGTATGTCTAAGTGTGTAGCCTCAAAAGAGAAGGCACAGGACAGTTTTCTCTCGAAAGGATATGTAAGAATACCACTTCATAAGGAAATACAGTTTTGTAGAGTAAAGACATATACGTACGCATTGGAAACTCTTTACGAGAAGAAATAACGCATCGTACAAAATGAGCTTGTATCTCCAAAACTACACGTTGTATCTCGAAAAGAATTGTTGTGGCGTGTACGTCTTAACATGTAGCATCTAAAGAGAACCAAAAGGAGAATTTTCTTTCGTCAAAATTTTTCAGAAAATCACGTTTTAAGGAAATCCCGCATCGTGCGAAATTATCTTGTTTTTCCTAAACAACACGTTGTAAGTCGAAAAGCTTTCATGTTGCGTGTATGTCTAAGTGTGTAGCCTCAAAAGAGAAGGCACAGGACAGTTTTCTCTCGAAAGGATATGTAAGAATACCACTTCATAAGGAAATACAGTTTTGCAGAGTAAAGACATATACGTACGCATTGGAAACTCTTTACGAGAAGAAATAACGCATCGTACAAAATGAGCTTGTATCTCCAAAACTACACCTTGTATCTCGAAAAGAATTGTTGTGGCGTGTACGTCTTAACATGTAGCATCTAAAGAGAACCAAAAGGAGAATTTTCTTTCGTCAAAATTTTTCAGAAAATCACGTTTTAAGGAAATCCCGCATCGTGCGAAATTATCTTGTTTTTCCTAAACAACACGTTGTAAGTCGAAAAGCTTTCATGTTGCGTGTATGTCTAAGTGTGTAGCCTCAAAAGAGAAGGCACAGGACAGTTTTCTCTCGAAAGGATATGTAAGAATACCACTTCATAAGGAAATACAGTTTTGCAGAGTAAAGACATATACGTACGCATTGGAAACTCTTTACGAGAAGAAATAACGCATCGTACAAAATTAGCTTGTATCTCCAAAACTACACGTTGTATCTCGAAAAGAATTGTTGTGGCGTGTACGTCTTAACATGTAGCATCTAAAGAGAACCAAAAGGAGAATTTTCTTTCGTCAAAATTTTTCAGAAAATCACGTTTTAAGGAAATCCCGCATCGTGCGAAATTATCTTGTTTTTCCTAAACAACACGTTGTAAGTCGAAAAGCTTTCATGTTGCGTGTATGTCTAAGTGTGTAGCCTCAAAAGAGAAGGCACAGGACAGTTTTCTCTCGAAAGGATATGTAAGAATACCACTTCATAAGGAAATACAGTTTTGCAGAGTAAAGACATATACGTACGCATTGGAAACTCTTTACGAGAAGAAATAACGCATCGTACAAAATTAGCTTGTATCTCCTAAACTACACGTTGTATCTCGAAAAGAACTGTTGTGGCGTGTACGTCTTAACATGTAGCATCTAAAGAGAACCAAAAGGAGAATTTTCTTTCGTCAAAATTTTTCAGAAAATCACGTTTTAAGGAAATCCCGCATCGTGCGAAATTATCTTGTTTTTCCTAAACAACACGTTGTAAGTCGAAAAGCTTTCATGTTGCGTGTATGTCTAAGTGTGTAGCCTCAAAAGAGAAGGCACAGGACAGTTTTCTCTCGAAAGGATATGTAAGAATACCACTTCATAAGGAAATACAGTTTTGCAGAGTAAAGACATATACGTACGCATTGGAAACTCTTTACGAGAAGAAATAACGCATCGTACAAAATGAGCTTGTATCTCCTAAACTACACGTTGTATCTCGAAAAGAACTGTTGTGGCGTGTACGTCTTAACATGTAGCATCTAAAGAGAACCAAAAGGAGAATTTTCTTTCGTCAAAATTTTTCAGAAAATCACGTTTTAAGGAAATCCCGCATCGTGCGAAATTATCTTGTTTTTCCTAAACAACACGTTGTAAGTCGAAAAGCTTTCATGTTGCGTGTATGTCTAAGTGTGTAGCCTCAAAAGAGAAGGCACAGGACAGTTTTCTCTCGAAAGGATATGTAAGAATACCACTTCATAAGGAAATACAGTTTTGCAGAGTAAAGACATATACGTACGCATTGGAAACTCTTTACGAGAAGAAATAACGCATCGTACAAAATTAGCTTGTATCTCCAAAACTACACGTTGTATCTCGAAAAGAATTGTTGTGGCGTGTACGTCTTAACATGTAGCATCTAAAGAGAACCAAAAGGAGAATTTTCTTTCGTCAAAATTTTTCAGAAAATCACGTTTTAAGGAAATCCCGCATCGTGCGAAATTTTCTTGTTTTTCCTAAACAACACGTTGTAAGTCGAAAAGCTTTCATGTTGCGTGTATGTCTAAGTGTGTAGCCTCAAAAGAGAAGGCACAGGACAGTTTTCTCTCGAAAGGATATGTAAGAATACCACTTCATAAGGAAATACAGTTTTGCAGAGTAAAGACATATACGTACGCATTGGAAACTCTTTACGAGAAGAAATAACGCATCGTACAAAATTAGCTTGTATCTCCAAAACTACACGTTGTATCTCGAAAAGAATTGTTGTGGCGTGTACGTCTTAACATGTAGCATCTAAAGAGAACCAAAAGGAGAATTTTCTTTCGTCAAAATTTTTCAGAAAATCACGTTTTAAGGAAATCCCGCATCGTGCGAAATTTTCTTGTTTTTCCTAAACAACACGTTGTAAGTCGAAAAGCTTTCATGTTGCGTGTATGTCTAAGTGTGTAGCCTCAAAAGAGAAGGCACAGGACAGTTTTCTCTCGAAAGGATATGTAAGAATACCACTTCATAAGGAAATACAGTTTTGCAGAGTAAAGACATATACGTACGCATTGGAAACTCTTTACGAGAAGAAATAACGCATCGTACAAAATTAGCTTGTATCTCCAAAACTACACGTTGTATCTCGAAAAGAATTGTTGTGGCGTGTACGTCTTAACATGTAGCATCTAAAGAGAACCAAAAGGAGAATTTTCTTTCGTCAAAATTTTTCAGAAAATCACGTTTTAAGGAAATCCCGCATCGTGCGAAATTTTCTTGTTTTTCCTAAACAACACGTTGTAAGTCGAAAAGCTTTCATGTTGCGTGTATGTCTAAGTGTGTAGCCTCAAAAGAGAAGGCACAGGACAGTTTTCTCTCGAAAGGATATGTAAGAATACCACTTCATAAGGAAATACAGTTTTGCAGAGTAAAGACATATACGTACGCATTGGAAACTCTTTACGAGAAGAAATAACGCATCGTACAAAATTAGCTTGTATCTCCAAAACTACACGTTGTATCTCGAAAAGAATTGTTGTGGCGTGTACGTCTTAACATGTAGCATCTAAAGAGAACCAAAAGGAGAATTTTCTTTCGTCAAAATTTTTCAGAAAATCACGTTTTAAGGAAATCCCGCATCGTGCGAAATTTTCTTGTTTTTCCTAAACAACACGTTGTAAGTCGAAAAGCTTTCATGTTGCGTGTATGTCTAAGTGTGTAGCCTCAAAAGAGAAGGCACAGGACAGTTTTCTCTCGAAAGGATATGTAAGAATACCACTTCATAAGGAAATACAGTTTTGCAGAGTAAAGACATATACGTACGCATTGGAAACTCTTTACGAGAAGAAATAACGCATCGTACAAAATTAGCTTGTATCTCCAAAACTACACGTTGTATCTCGAAAAGAATTGTTGTGGCGTGTACGTCTTAACATGTAGCATCTAAAGAGAACCAAAAGGAGAATTTTTTTCGTCAAAATTTTTCAGAAAATCACGTTTTAAGGAAATCCCGCATCGTGCGAAATTATCTTGTTTTTCCTAAACAACACGTTGTAAGTCGAAAAGCTTTCATGTTGCGTGTATGTCTAAGTGTGTAGCCTCAAAAGAGAAGGCACAGGACAGTTTTCTCTCGAAAGGATATGTAAGAATACCACTTCATAAGGAAATACAGTTTTGCAGAGTAAAGACATATACGTACGCATTGGAAACTCTTTACGAGAAGAAATAACGCATCGTACAAAATTAGCTTGTATCTCCAAAACTACACGTTGTATCTCGAAAAGAATTGTTGTGGCGTGTACGTCTTAACATGTAGCATCTAAAGAGAACCAAAAGGAGAATTTTCTTTCGTCAAAATTTTTCAGAAAATCACGTTTTAAGGAAATCCCGCATCGTGCGAAATTATCTTGTTTTTCCTAAACAACACGTTGTAAGTCGAAAAGCTTTCATGTTGCGTGTATGTCTAAGTGTGTAGCCTCAAAAGAGAAGGCACAGGACAGTTTTCTCTCGAAAGGATATGTAAGAATACCACTTCATAAGGAAATACAGTTTTGCAGAGTAAAGACATATACGTACGCATTGGAAACTCTTTACGAGAAGAAATAACGCATCGTACAAAATTAGCTTGTATCTCCAAAACTACACGTTGTATCTCGAAAAGAATTGTTGTGGCGTGTACGTCTTAACATGTAGCATCTAAAGAGAACCAAAAGGAGAATTTTCTTTCGTCAAAATTTTTCAGAAAATCACGTTTTAAGGAAATCCCGCATCGTGCGAAATTTTCTTGTTTTTCCTAAACAACACGTTGTAAGTCGAAAAGCTTTCATGTTGCGTGTATGTCTAAGTGTGTAGCCTCAAAAGAGAAGGCACAGGACAGTTTTCTCTCGAAAGGATATGTAAGAATACCACTTCATAAGGAAATACAGTTTTGCAGAGTAAAGACATATACGTACGCATTGGAAACTCTACGAGAAGAAATAACGCATCGTACAAAATTAGCTTGTATCTCCAAAACTACACGTTGTATCTCGAAAAGAATTGTTGTGGCGTGTACGTCTTAACATGTAGCATCTAAAGAGAACCAAAAGGAGAATTTTCTTTCGTCAAAATTTTTCAGAAAATCACGTTTTAAGGAAATCCCGCATCGTGCGAAATTATCTTGTTTTTCCTAAACAACACGTTGTAAGTCGAAAAGCTTTCATGTTGCGTGTATGTCTAAGTGTGTAGCCTCAAAAGAGAAGGCACAGGACAGTTTTCTCTCGAAAGGATATGTAAGAATACCACTTCATAAGGAAATACAGTTTTGCAGAGTAAAGACATATACGTACGCATTGGAAACTCTTTACGAGAAGAAATAACGCATCGTACAAAATTAGCTTGTATCTCCAAAACTACACGTTGTATCTCGAAAAGAATTGTTGTGGCGTGTACGTCTTAACATGTAGCATCTAAAGAGAACCAAAAGGAGAATTTTCTTTCGTCAAAATTTTTCAGAAAATCACGTTTTAAGGAAATCCCGCATCGTGCGAAATTATCTTGTTTTTCCTAAACAACACGTTGTAAGTCGAAAAGCTTTCATGTTGCGTGTATGTCTAAGTGTGTAGCCTCAAAAGAGAAGGCACAGGACAGTTTTCTCTCGAAAGGATATGTAAGAATACCACTTCATAAGGAAATACAGTTTTGTAGAGTAAAGACATATACGTACGCATTGGAAACTCTTTACGAGAAGAAATAACGCATCGTACAAAATGAGCTTGTATCTCCAAAACTACACGTTGTATCTCGAAAAGAATTGTTGTGGCGTGTACGTCTTAACATGTAGCATCTAAAGAGAACCAAAAGGAGAATTTTCTTTCGTCAAAATTTTTCAGAAAATCACGTTTTAAGGAAATCCCGCATCGTGCGAAATTATCTTGTTTTTCCTAAACAACACGTTGTAAGTCGAAAAGCTTTCATGTTGCGTGTATGTCTAAGTGTGTAGCCTCAAAAGAGAAGGCACAGGACAGTTTTCTCTCGAAAGGATATGTAAGAATACCACTTCATAAGGAAATACAGTTTTGCAGAGTAAAGACATATACGTACGCATTGGAAACTCTTTACGAGAAGAAATAACGCATCGTACAAAATGAGCTTGTATCTCCAAAACTACACGTTGTATCTCGAAAAGAATTGTTGTGGCGTGTACGTCTTAACATGTAGCATCTAAAGAGAACCAAAAGGAGAATTTTCTTTTGTCAAAATTTTTCAGAAAATCACGTTTTAAGGAAATCCCGCATCGTGCGAAATTATCTTGTTTTTCCTAAACAACACGTTGTAAGTCGAAAAGCTTTCATGTTGCGTGTATGTTTAAGTGTGTAGCCTCAAAAGAGAAGGCACAGGACAGTTTTCTCTCGAAAGGATATGTAAGAATACCACTTCATAAGGAAATACAGGTTTGCAGAGTAAAGACATATACGTACGCATTGGAAACTCTTTACGAGAAGAAATAACGCATCGTACAAAATTAGCTTGTATCTCCAAAACTACACGTTGTATCTCGAAAAGAATTGTTGTGGCGTGTACGTCTTAACATGTAGCATCTAAAGAGAACCAAAAGGAGAATTTTCTTTCGTCAAAATTTTTCAGAAAATCACGTTTTAAGGAAATCCCGCATCGTGCGAAATTATCTTGTTTTTCCTAAACAACACGTTGTAAGTCGAAAAGCTTTCATGTTGCGTGTATGTCTAAGTGTGTAGCCTCAAAAGAGAAGGCACAGGACAGTTTTCTCTCGAAAGGATATGTAAGAATACCACTTCATAAGGAAATACAGTTTTGCAGAGTAAAGACATATACGTACGCATTGGAAACTCTTTACGAGAAGAAATAACGCATCGTACAAAATTAGCTTGTATCTCCAAAACTACACGTTGTATCTCGAAAAGAATTGTTGTGGCGTGTACGTCTTAACATGTAGCATCTAAAGAGAACCAAAAGGAGAATTTTCTTTCGTCAAAATTTTTCAGAAAATCACGTTTTAAGGAAATCCCGCATCGTGCGAAATTATCTTGTTTTTCCTAAACAACACGTTGTAAGTCGAAAAGCTTTCATGTTGCGTGTATGTCTAAGTGTGTAGCCTCAAAAGAGAAGGCACAGGACAGTTTTCTCTCGAAAGGATATGTAAGAATACCACTTCATAAGGAAATACAGTTTTGCAGAGTAAAGACATATACGTACGCATTGGAAACTCTTTACGAGAAGAAATAACGCATCGTACAAAATTAGCTTGTATCTCCAAAACTACACGTTGTATCTCGAAAAGAATTGTTGTGGCGTGTACGTCTTAACATGTAGCATCTAAAGAGAACCAAAAGGAGAATTTTCTTTCGTCAAAATTTTTCAGAAAATCACGTTTTAAGGAAATCCCGCATCGTGCGAAATTTTCTTGTTTTTCCTAAACAACACGTTGTAAGTCGAAAAGCTTTCATGTTGCGTGTATGTCTAAGTGTGTAGCCTCAAAAGAGAAGGCACAGGACAGTTTTCTCTCGAAAGGATATGTAAGAATACCACTTCATAAGGAAATACAGTTTTGCAGAGTAAAGACATATACGTACGCATTGGAAACTCTTTACGAGAAGAAATAACGCATCGTACAAAATTAGCTTGTATCTCCAAAACTACACGTTGTATCTCGAAAAGAATTGTTGTGGCGTGTACGTCTTAACATGTAGCATCTAAAGAGAACCAAAAGGAGAATTTTCTTTCGTCAAAATTTTTCAGAAAATCACGTTTTAAGGAAATCCCGCATCGTGCGAAATTTTCTTCTTTTTCCTAAACAACACGTTGTAAGTCGAAAAGCTTTCATGTTGCGTGTATGTCTAAGTGTGTAGCCTCAAAAGAGAAGGCACAGGACAGTTTTCTCTCGAAAGGATATGTAAGAATACCACTTCATAAGGAAATACAGTTTTGCAGAGTAAAGACATATACGTACGCATTGGAAACTCTTTATGAGAAGAAATAACGCATCGTACAAAATTAGCTTGTATCTCCAAAACTACACGTTGTATCTCGAAAAGAATTGTTGTGGCGTGTACGTCTTAACATGTAGCATCTAAAGAGAACCAAAAGGAGAATTTTCTTTCGTCAAAATTTTTCAGAAAATCACGTTTTAAGGAAATCCCGCATCGTGCGAAATTTTCTTGTTTTTCCTAAACAACACGTTGTAAGTCGAAAAGCTTTCATGTTGCGTGGATGTCTAAGTGTGTAGCCTCAAAAGAGAAGGCACAGGACAGTTTTCTCTCGAAAGGATATGTAAGAATACCACTTCATAAGGAAATACAGGTTTGCAGAGTAAAGACATATACGTACGCATTGGAAACTCTTTACGAGAAGAAATAACGCATCGTACAAAATTAGCTTGTATCTCCAAAACTACACGTTGTATCTCGAAAAGAATTGTTGTGGCGTGTACGTCTTAACATGTAGCATCTAAAGAGAACCAAAAGGAGAATTTTCTTTCGTCAAAATTTTTCAGAAAATCACGTTTTAAGGAAATCCCGCATCGTGCGAAATTTTCTTGTTTTTCCTAAACAACACGTTGTAAGTCGAAAAGCTTTCATGTTGCGTGTATGTCTAAGTGTGTAGCCTCAAAAGAGAAGGCACAGGACAGTTTTCTCTCGAAAGGATATGTAAGAATACCACTTCATAAGGAAATACAGTTTTGCAGAGTAAAGACATATACGTACGCATTGGAAACTCTTTACGAGAAGAAATAACGCATCGTACAAAATTAGCTTGTATCTCCAAAACTACACGTTGTATCTCGAAAAGAATTGTTGTGGCGTGTACGTCTTAACATGTAGCATCTAAAGAGAACCAAAAGGAGAATTTTCTTTCGTCAAAATTTTTCAGAAAATCACGTTTTAAGGAAATCCCGCATCGTGCGAAATTATCTTGTTTTTCCTAAACAACACGTTGTAAGTCGAAAAGCTTTCATGTTGCGTGTATGTCTAAGTGTGTAGCCTCAAAAGAGAAGGCACAGGACAGTTTTCTCTCGAAAGGATATGTAAGAATACCACTTCATAAGGAAATACAGTTTTGCAGAGTAAAGACATATACGTACGCATTGGAAACTCTTTACGAGAAGAAATAACGCATCGTACAAAATTAGCTTGTATCTCCAAAACTACACGTTGTATCTCGAAAAGAATTGTTGTGGCGTGTACGTCTTAACATGTAGCATCTAAAGAGAACCAAAAGGAGAATTTTCTTTCGTCAAAATTTTTCAGAAAATCACGTTTTAAGGAAATCCCGCATCGTGCGAAATTTTCTTGTTTTTCCTAAACAACACGTTGTAAGTCGAAAAGCTTTCATGTTGCGTGTATGTCTAAGTGTGTAGCCTCAAAAGAGAAGGCACAGGACAGTTTTCTCTCGAAAGGATATGTAAGAATACCACTTCATAAGGAAATACAGTTTTGCAGAGTAGAGACATATACGTACGCATTGGAAACTCTTTACGAGAAGAAATAACGCATCGTACAAAATTAGCTTGTATCTCCAAAACTACACGTTGTATCTCGAAAAGAATTGTTGTGGCGTGTACGTCTTAACATGTAGCATCTAAAGAGAACCAAAAGGAGAATTTTCTTTCGTCAAAATTTTTCAGAAAATCACGTTTTAAGGAAATCCCGCATCGTGCGAAATTTTCTTGTTTTTCCTAAACAACACGTTGTAAGTCGAAAAGCTTTCATGTTGCGTGTATGTCTAAGTGTGTAGCCTCAAAAGAGAAGGCACAGGACAGTTTTCTCTCGAAAGGATATGTAAGAATACCACTTCATAAGGAAATACAGTTTTGCAGAGTAAAGACATATACGTACGCATTGGAAACTCTTTACGAGAAGAAATAACGCATCGTACAAAATTAGCTTGTATCTCCAAAACTACACGTTGTATCTCGAAAAGAATTGTTGTGGCGTGTACGTCTTAACATGTAGCATCTAAAGAGAACCAAAAGGAGAATTTTCTTTCGTCAAAATTTTTCAGAAAATCACGTTTTAAGGAAATCCCGCATCGTGCGAAATTATCTTGTTTTTCCTAAACAACACGTTGTAAGTCGAAAAGCTTTCATGTTGCGTGTATGTCTAAGTGTGTAGCCTCAAAAGAGAAGGCACAGGACAGTTTTCTCTCGAAAGGATATGTAAGAATACCACTTCATAAGGAAATACAGTTTTGCAGAGTAAAGACATATACGTACGCATTGGAAACTCTTTACGAGAAGAAATAACGCATCGTACAAAATTAGCTTGTATCTCCAAAACTACACGTTGTATCTCGAAAAGAACTGTTGTGGCGTGTACGTCTTAACATGTAGCATCTAAAGAGAACCAAAAGGAGAATTTTCTTTCGTCAAAATTTTTCAGAAAATCACGTTTTAAGGAAATCCCGCATCGTGCGAAATTATCTTGTTTTTCCTAAACAACACGTTGTAAGTCGAAAAGCTTTCATGTTGCGTGTATGTCTAAGTGTGTAGCCTCAAAAGAGAAGGCACAGGACAGTTTTCTCTCGAAAGGATATGTAAGAATACCACTTCATAAGGAAATACAGTTTTGCAGAGTAAAGACATATACGTACGCATTGGAAACTCTTTACGAGAAGAAATAACGCATCGTACAAAATTAGCTTGTATCTCCAAAACTACACGTTGTATCTCGAAAAGAATTGTTGTGGCGTGTACGTCTTAACATGTAGCATCTAAAGAGAACCAAAAGGAGAATTTTCTTTCGTCAAAATTTTTCAGAAAATCACGTTTTAAGGAAATCCCGCATCGTGCGAAATTATCTTGTTTTTCCTAAACAACACGTTGTAAGTCGAAAAGCTTTCATGTTGCGTGTATGTCTAAGTGTGTAGCCTCAAAAGAGAAGGCACAGGACAGTTTTCTCTCGAAAGGATATGTAAGAATACCACTTCATAAGGAAATACAGTTTTGCAGAGTAAAGACATATACGTACGCATTGGAAACTCTTTACGAGAAGAAATAACGCATCGTACAAAATTAGCTTGTATCTCCAAAACTACACGTTGTATCTCGAAAAGAATTGTTGTGGCGTGTACGTCTTAACATGTAGCATCTAAAGAGAACCAAAAGGAGAATTTTCTTTCGTCAAAATTTTTCAGAAAATCACGTTTTAAGGAAATCCCGCATCGTGCGAAATTTTCTTGTTTTTCCTAAACAACACGTTGTAAGTCGAAAAGCTTTCATGTTGCGTGTATGTCTAAGTGTGTAGCCTCAAAAGAGAAGGCACAGGACAGTTTTCTCTCGAAAGGATATGTAAGAATACCACTTCATAAGGAAATACAGTTTTGCAGAGTAAAGACATATACGTACGCATTGGAAACTCTTTACGAGAAGAAATAACGCATCGTACAAAATTAGCTTGTATCTCCAAAACTACACGTTGTATCTCGAAAAGAATTGTTGTGGCGTGTACGTCTTAACATGTAGCATCTAAAGAGAACCAAAAGGAGAATTTTCTTTCGTCAAAATTTTTCAGAAAATCACGTTTTAAGGAAATCCCGCATCGTGCGAAATTTTCTTGTTTTTCCTAAACAACACGTTGTAAGTCGAAAAGCTTTCATGTTGCGTGTATGTCTAAGTGTGTAGCCTCAAAAGAAAAGGCACAGGACAGTTTTCTCTCGAAAGGATATGTAAGAATACCACTTCATAAGGAAATACAGTTTTGCAGAGTAAAGACATATACGTACGCATTGGAAACTCTTTACGAGAAGAAATAACGCATCGTACAAAATTAGCTTGTATCTCCAAAACTACACGTTGTATCTCGAAAAGAATTGTTGTGGCGTGTACGTCTTAACATGTAGCATCTAAAGAGAACCAAAAGGAGAATTTTCTTTCGTCAAAATTTTTCAGAAAATCACGTTTTAAGGAAATCCCGCATCGTACGAAATTATCTTGTTTTTCCTAAACAACACGTTGTAAGTCGAAAAGCTTTCATGTTGCGTGTATGTCTAAGTGTGTAGCCTCAAAAGAGAAGGCACAGGACAGTTTTCTCTCGAAAGGATATGTAAGAATACCACTTCATAAGGAAATACAGTTTTGCAGAGTAAAGACATATACGTACGCATTGGAAACTCTTTACGAGAAGAAATAACGCATCGTACAAAATTAGCTTGTATCTCCAAAACTACACGTTGTATCTCGAAAAGAACTGTTGTGGCGTGTACGTCTTAACATGTAGCATCTAAAGAGAACCAAAAGGAGAATTTTCTTTCGTCAAAATTTTTCAGAAAATCACGTTTTAAGGAAATCCCGCATCGTGCGAAATTATCTTGTTTTTCCTAAACAACACGTTGTAAGTCGAAAAGCTTTCATGTTGCGTGTATGTCTAAGTGTGTAGCCTCAAAAGAGAAGGCACAGGACAGTTTTCTCTCGAAAGGATATGTAAGAATACCACTTCATAAGGAAATACAGTTTTGCAGAGTAAAGACATATACGTACGCATTGGAAACTCTTTACGAGAAGAAATAACGCATCGTACAAAATTAGCTTGTATCTCCAAAACTACACGTTGTATCTCGAAAAGAATTGTTGTGGCGTGTACGTCTTAACATGTAGCATCTAAAGAGAACCAAAAGGAGAATTTTCTTTCGTCAAAATTTTTCAGAAAATCACGTTTTAAGGAAATCCCGCATCGTGCGAAATTTTCTTGTTTTTCCTAAACAACACGTTGTAAGTCGAAAAGCTTTCATGTTGCGTGTATGTCTAAGTGTGTAGCCTCAAAAGAGAAGGCACAGGACAGTTTTCTCTCGAAAGGATATGTAAGAATACCACTTCATAAGGAAATACAGTTTTGCAGAGTAAAGACATATACGTACGCATTGGAAACTCTTTACGAGAAGAAATAACGCATCGTACAAAATTAGCTTGTATCTCCAAAACTACACGTTGTATCTCGAAAAGAATTGTTGTGGCGTGTACGTCTTAACATGTAGCATCTAAAGAGAACCAAAAGGAGAATTTTCTTTCGTCAAAATTTTTCAGAAAATCACGTTTTAAGGAAATCCCGCATCGTGCGAAATTTTCTTGTTTTTCCTAAACAACACGTTGTAAGTCGAAAAGCTTTCATGTTGCGTGTATGTCTAAGTGTGTAGCCTCAAAAGAGAAGGCACAGGACAGTTTTCTCTCGAAAGGATATGTAAGAATACCACTTCATAAGGAAATACAGTTTTGCAGAGTAGAGACATATACGTACGCATTGGAAACTCTTTACGAGAAGAAATAACGCATCGTACAAAATTAGCTTGTATCTCCAAAACTACACGTTGTATCTCGAAAAGAATTGTTGTGGCGTGTACGTCTTAACATGTAGCATCTAAAGAGAACCAAAAGGAGAATTTTCTTTCGTCAAAATTTTTCAGAAAATCACGTTTTAAGGAAATCCCGCATCGTGCGAAATTTTCTTGTTTTTCCTAAACAACACGTTGTAAGTCGAAAAGCTTTCATGTTGCGTGTATGTCTAAGTGTGTAGCCTCAAAAGAGAAGGCACAGGACAGTTTTCTCTCGAAAGGATATGTAAGAATACCACTTCATAAGGAAATACAGTTTTGCAGAGTAAAGACATATACGTACGCATTGGAAACTCTTTACGAGAAGAAATAACGCATCGTACAAAATTAGCTTGTATCTCCAAAACTACACGTTGTATCTCGAAAAGAATTGTTGTGGCGTGTACGTCTTAACATGTAGCATCTAAAGAGAACCAAAAGGAGAATTTTCTTTCGTCAAAATTTTTCAGAAAATCACGTTTTAAGGAAATCCCGCATCGTGCGAAATTATCTTGTTTTTCCTAAACAACACGTTGTAAGTCGAAAAGCTTTCATGTTGCGTGTATGTCTAAGTGTGTAGCCTCAAAAGAGAAGGCACAGGACAGTTTTCTCTCGAAAGGATATGTAAGAATACCACTTCATAAGGAAATACAGTTTTGCAGAGTAAAGACATATACGTACGCATTGGAAACTCTTTACGAGAAGAAATAACGCATCGTACAAAATTAGCTTGTATCTCCAAAACTACACGTTGTATCTCGAAAAGAACTGTTGTGGCGTGTACGTCTTAACATGTAGCATCTAAAGAGAACCAAAAGGAGAATTTTCTTTCGTCAAAATTTTTCAGAAAATCACGTTTTAAGGAAATCCCGCATCGTGCGAAATTATCTTGTTTTTCCTAAACAACACGTTGTAAGTCGAAAAGCTTTCATGTTGCGTGTATGTCTAAGTGTGTAGCCTCAAAAGAGAAGGCACAGGACAGTTTTCTCTCGAAAGGATATGTAAGAATACCACTTCATAAGGAAATACAGTTTTGCAGAGTAAAGACATATACGTACGCATTGGAAACTCTTTACGAGAAGAAATAACGCATCGTACAAAATTAGCTTGTATCTCCAAAACTACACGTTGTATCTCGAAAAGAATTGTTGTGGCGTGTACGTCTTAACATGTAGCATCTAAAGAGAACCAAAAGGAGAATTTTCTTTCGTCAAAATTTTTCAGAAAATCACGTTTTAAGGAAATCCCGCATCGTGCGAAATTATCTTGTTTTTCCTAAACAACACGTTGTAAGTCGAAAAGCTTTCATGTTGCGTGTATGTCTAAGTGTGTAGCCTCAAAAGAGAAGGCACAGGACAGTTTTCTCTCGAAAGGATATGTAAGAATACCACTTCATAAGGAAATACAGTTTTGCAGAGTAAAGACATATACGTACGCATTGGAAACTCTTTACGAGAAGAAATAACGCATCGTACAAAATTAGCTTGTATCTCCAAAACTACACGTTGTATCTCGAAAAGAATTGTTGTGGCGTGTACGTCTTAACATGTAGCATCTAAAGAGAACCAAAAGGAGAATTTTCTTTCGTCAAAATTTTTCAGAAAATCACGTTTTAAGGAAATCCCGCATCGTGCGAAATTTTCTTGTTTTTCCTAAACAACACGTTGTAAGTCGAAAAGCTTTCATGTTGCGTGTATGTCTAAGTGTGTAGCCTCAAAAGAGAAGGCACAGGACAGTTTTCTCTCGAAAGGATATGTAAGAATACCACTTCATAAGGAAATACAGTTTTGCAGAGTAAAGACATATACGTACGCATTGGAAACTCTTTACGAGAAGAAATAACGCATCGTACAAAATTAGCTTGTATCTCCAAAACTACACGTTGTATCTCGAAAAGAATTGTTGTGGCGTGTACGTCTTAACATGTAGCATCTAAAGAGAACCAAAAGGAGAATTTTCTTTCGTCAAAATTTTTCAGAAAATCACGTTTTAAGGAAATCCCGCATCGTGCGAAATTTTCTTGTTTTTCCTAAACAACACGTTGTAAGTCGAAAAGCTTTCATGTTGCGTGTATGTCTAAGTGTGTAGCCTCAAAAGAAAAGGCACAGGACAGTTTTCTCTCGAAAGGATATGTAAGAATACCACTTCATAAGGAAATACAGTTTTGCAGAGTAAAGACATATACGTACGCATTGGAAACTCTTTACGAGAAGAAATAACGCATCGTACAAAATTAGCTTGTATCTCCAAAACTACACGTTGTATCTCGAAAAGAATTGTTGTGGCGTGTACGTCTTAACATGTAGCATCTAAAGAGAACCAAAAGGAGAATTTTCTTTCGTCAAAATTTTTCAGAAAATCACGTTTTAAGGAAATCCCGCATCGTGCGAAATTATCTTGTTTTTCCTAAACAACACGTTGTAAGTCGAAAAGCTTTCATGTTGCGTGTATGTCTAAGTGTGTAGCCTCAAAAGAGAAGGCACAGGACAGTTTTCTCTCGAAAGGATATGTAAGAATACCACTTCATAAGGAAATACAGTTTTGCAGAGTAAAGACATATACGTACGCATTGGAAACTCTTTACGAGAAGAAATAACGCATCGTACAAAATTAGCTTGTATCTCCAAAACTACACGTTGTATCTCGAAAAGAACTGTTGTGGCGTGTACGTCTTAACATGTAGCATCTAAAGAGAACCAAAAGGAGAATTTTCTTTCGTCAAAATTTTTCAGAAAATCACGTTTTAAGGAAATCCCGCATCGTGCGAAATTATCTTGTTTTTCCTAAACAACACGTTGTAAGTCGAAAAGCTTTCATGTTGCGTGTATGTCTAAGTGTGTAGCCTCAAAAGAGAAGGCACAGGACAGTTTTCTCTCGAAAGGATATGTAAGAATACCACTTCATAAGGAAATACAGTTTTGCAGAGTAAAGACATATACGTACGCATTGGAAACTCTTTACGAGAAGAAATAACGCATCGTACAAAATTAGCTTGTATCTCCAAAACTACACGTTGTATCTCGAAAAGAATTGTTGTGGCGTGTACGTCTTAACATGTAGCATCTAAAGAGAACCAAAAGGAGAATTTTCTTTCGTCAAAATTTTTCAGAAAATCACGTTTTAAGGAAATCCCGCATCGTGCGAAATTATCTTGTTTTTCCTAAACAACACGTTGTAAGTCGAAAAGCTTTCATGTTGCGTGTATGTCTAAGTGTGTAGCCTCAAAAGAGAAGGCACAGGACAGTTTTCTCTCGAAAGGATATGTAAGAATACCACTTCATAAGGAAATACAGTTTTGCAGAGTAAAGACATATACGTACGCATTGGAAACTCTTTACGAGAAGAAATAACGCATCGTACAAAATTAGCTTGTATCTCCAAAACTACACGTTGTATCTCGAAAAGAATTGTTGTGGCGTGTACGTCTTAACATGTAGCATCTAAAGAGAACCAAAAGGAGAATTTTCTTTCGTCAAAATTTTTCAGAAAATCACGTTTTAAGGAAATCCCGCATCGTGCGAAATTTTCTTGTTTTTCCTAAACAACACGTTGTAAGTCGAAAAGCTTTCATGTTGCGTGTATGTCTAAGTGTGTAGCCTCAAAAGAGAAGGCACAGGACAGTTTTCTCTCGAAAGGATATGTAAGAATACCACTTCATAAGGAAATACAGTTTTGCAGAGTAAAGACATATACGTACGCATTGGAAACTCTTTACGAGAAGAAATAACGCATCGTACAAAATTAGCTTGTATCTCCAAAACTACACGTTGTATCTCGAAAAGAATTGTTGTGGCGTGTACGTCTTAACATGTAGCATCTAAAGAGAACCAAAAGGAGAATTTTCTTTCGTCAAAATTTTTCAGAAAATCACGTTTTAAGGAAATCCCGCATCGTGCGAAATTATCTTGTTTTTCCTAAACAACACGTTGTAAGTCGAAAAGCTTTCATGTTGCGTGTATGTCTAAGTGTGTAGCCTCAAAAGAGAAGGCACAGGACAGTTTTCTCTCGAAAGGATATGTAAGAATACCACTTCATAAGGAAATACAGTTTTGCAGAGTAAAGACATATACGTACGCATTGGAAACTCTTTACGAGAAGAAATAACGCATCGTACAAAATTAGCTTGTATCTCCAAAACTACACGTTGTATCTCGAAAAGAATTGTTGTGGCGTGTACGTCTTAACATGTAGCATCTAAAGAGAACCAAAAGGAGAATTTTCTTTCGTCAAAATTTCTCAGAAAATCACGTTTTAAGGAAATCCCGCATCGTGCGAAATTATCTTGTTTTTCCTAAACAACACGTTGTAAGTCGAAAAGCTTTCATGTTGCGTGTATGTCTAAGTGTGTAGCCTCAAAAGAGAAGGCACAGGACAGTTTTCTCTCGAAAGGATATGTAAGAATACCACTTCATAAGGAAATACAGTTTTGCAGAGTAAAGACATATACGTACGCATTGGAAACTCTTTACGAGAAGAAATAACGCATCGTACAAAATTAGCTTGTATCTCCAAAACTACACGTTGTATCTCGAAAAGAATTGTTGTGGCGTGTACGTCTTAACATGTAGCATCTAAAGAGAACCAAAAGGAGAATTTTCTTTCGTCAAAATTTTTCAGAAAATCACGTTTTAAGGAAATCCCGCATCGTGCGAAATTTTCTTGTTTTTCCTAAACAACACGTTGTAAGTCGAAAAGCTTTCATGTTGCGTGTATGTCTAAGTGTGTAGCCTCAAAAGAGAAGGCACAGGACAGTTTTCTCTCGAAAGGATATGTAAGAATACCACTTCATAAGGAAATACAGTTTTGCAGAGTAAAGACATATACGTACGCATTGGAAACTCTTTACGAGAAGAAATAACGCATCGTACAAAATTAGCTTGTATCTCCAAAACTACACGTTGTATCTCGAAAAGAATTGTTGTGGCGTGTACGTCTTAACATGTAGCATCTAAAGAGAACCAAAAGGAGAATTTTCTTTCGTCAAAATTTTTCAGAAAATCACGTTTTAAGGAAATCCCGCATCGTGCGAAATTATCTTGTTTTTCCTAAACAACACGTTGTAAGTCGAAAAGCTTTCATGTTGCGTGTATGTCTAAGTGTGTAGCCTCAAAAGAGAAGGCACAGGACAGTTTTCTCTCGAAAGGATATGTAAGAATACCACTTCATAAGGAAATACAGTTTTGCAGAGTAAAGACATATACGTACGCATTGGAAACTCTTTACGAGAAGAAATAACGCATCGTACAAAATTAGCTTGTATCTCCAAAACTACACGTTGTATCTCGAAAAGAATTGTTGTGGCGTGTACGTCTTAACATGTAGCATCTAAAGAGAACCAAAAGGAGAATTTTCTTTCGTCAAAATTTTTCAGAAAATCACGTTTTAAGGAAATCCCGCATCGTGCGAAATTTTCTTGTTTTTCCTAAACAACACGTTGTAAGTCGAAAAGCTTTCATGTTGCGTGTATGTCTAAGTGTGTAGCCTCAAAAGAGAAGGCACAGGACAGTTTTCTCTCGAAAGGATATGTAAGAATACCACTTCATAAGGAAATACAGTTTTGCAGAGTAAAGACATATACGTACGCATTGGAAACTCTTTACGAGAAGAAATAACGCATCGTACAAAATTAGCTTGTATCTCCAAAACTACACGTTGTATCTCGAAAAGAATTGTTGTGGCGTGTACGTCTTAACATGTAGCATCTAAAGAGAACCAAAAGGAGAATTTTCTTTCGTCAAAATTTTTCAGAAAATCACGTTTTAAGGAAATCCCGCATCGTGCGAAATTTTCTTGTTTTTCCTAAACAACACGTTGTAAGTCGAAAAGCTTTCATGTTGCGTGTATGTCTAAGTGTGTAGCCTCAAAAGAGAAGGCACTGGACAGTTTTCTCTCAAAAGGATATGTAAGAATACCACTTCATAAGGAAATACAGTTTTGCAGAGTAAAGACATATACGTACGCATTGGAAACTCTTTACGAGAAGAAATAACGCATCGTACAAAATTAGCTTGTATCTCCAAAACTACACGTTGTATCTCGAAAAGAATTGTTGTGGCGTGTACGTCTTAACATGTAGCATCTAAAGAGAACCAAAAGGAGAATTTTCTTTCGTCAAAATTTTTCAGAAAATCACGTTTTAAGGAAATCCCGCATCGTGCGAAATTATCTTGTTTTTCCTAAACAACACGTTGTAAGTCGAAAAGCTTTCATGTTGCGTGTATGTCTAAGTGTGTAGCCTCAAAAGAGAAGGCACAGGACAGTTTTCTCTCGAAAGGATATGTAAGAATACCACTTCATAAGGAAATACAGTTTTGCAGAGTAAAGACATATACGTACGCATTGGAAACTCTTTACGAGAAGAAATAACGCATCGTACAAAATTAGCTTGTATCTCCAAAACTACACGTTGTATCTCGAAAAGAATTGTTGTGGCGTGTACGTCTTAACATGTAGCATCTAAAGAGAACCAAAAGGAGAATTTTCTTTCGTCAAAATTTTTCAGAAAATCACGTTTTAAGGAAATCCCGCATCGTGCGAAATTTTCTTGTTTTTCCTAAACAACACGTTGTAAGTCGAAAAGCTTTCATGTTGCGTGTATGTCTAAGTGTGTAGCCTCAAAAGAGAAGGCACAGGACAGTTTTCTCTCGAAAGGATATGTAAGAATACCACTTCATAAGGAAATACAGTTTTGCAGAGTAAAGACATATACGTACGCATTGGAAACTCTTTACGAGAAGAAATAACGCATCGTACAAAATTAGCTTGTATCTCCAAAACTACACGTTGTATCTCGAAAAGAATTGTTGTGGCGTGTACGTCTTAACATGTAGCATCTAAAGAGAACCAAAAGGAGAATTTTCTTTCGTCAAAATTTTTCAGAAAATCACGTTTTAAGGAAATCCCGCATCGTGCGAAATTATCTTGTTTTTCCTAAACAACACGTTGTAAGTCGAAAAGCTTTCATGTTGCGTGTATGTCTAAGTGTGTAGCCTCAAAAGAGAAGGCACAGGACAGTTTTCTCTCGAAAGGATATGTAAGAATACCACTTCATAAGGAAATACAGTTTTGCAGAGTAAAGACATATACGTACGCATTGGAAACTCTTTACGAGAAGAAATAACGCATCGTACAAAATTAGCTTGTATCTCCAAAACTACACGTTGTATCTCGAAAAGAATTGTTGTGGCGTGTACGTCTTAACATGTAGCATCTAAAGAGAACCAAAAGGAGAATTTTCTTTCATCAAAATTTTTCAGAAAATCACGTTTTAAGGAAATCCCGCATCGTGCGAAATTTTCTTGTTTTTCCTAAACAACACGTTGTAAGTCGAAAAGCTTTCATGTTGCGTGTATGTCTAAGTGTGTAGCCTCAAAAGAGAAGGCACAGGACAGTTTTCTCTCGAAAGGATATGTAAGAATACCACTTCATAAGGAAATACAGTTTTGCAGAGTAAAGACATATACGTACGCATTGGAAACTCTACGAGAAGAAATAACGCATCGTACAAAATTAGCTTGTATCTCCAAAACTACACGTTGTATCTCGAAAAGAATTGTTGTGGCGTGTACGTCTTAACATGTAGCATCTAAAGAGAACCAAAAGGAGAATTTTCTTTCGTCAAAATTTTTCAGAAAATCACGTTTTAAGGAAATCCCGCATCGTGCGAAATTATCTTGTTTTTCCTAAACAACACGTTGTAAGTCGAAAAGCTTTCATGTTGCGTGTATGTCTAAGTGTGTAGCCTCAAAAGAGAAGGCACAGGACAGTTTTCTCTCGAAAGGATATGTAAGAATACCACTTCATAAGGAAATACAGTTTTGCAGAGTAAAGACATATACGTACGCATTGGAAACTCTTTACGAGAAGAAATAACGCATCGTACAAAATTAGCTTGTATCTCCAAAACTACACGTTGTATCTCGAAAAGAATTGTTGTGGCGTGTACGTCTTAACATGTAGCATCTAAAGAGAACCAAAAGGAGAATTTTCTTTCGTCAAAATTTTTCAGAAAATCACGTTTTAAGGAAATCCCGCATCGTGCGAAATTTTCTTGTTTTTCCTAAACAACACGTTGTAAGTCGAAAAGCTTTCATGTTGCGTGTATGTCTAAGTGTGTAGCCTCAAAAGAGAAGGCACAGGACAGTTTTCTCTCGAAAGGATATGTAAGAATACCACTTCATAAGGAAATACAGTTTTGCAGAGTAAAGACATATACGTACGCATTGGAAACTCTTTACGAGAAGAAATAACGCATCGTACAAAATTAGCTTGTATCTCCAAAACTACACGTTGTATCTCGAAAAGAATTGTTGTGGCGTGTACGTCTTAACATGTAGCATCTAAAGAGAACCAAAAGGAGAATTTTCTTTCGTCAAAATTTTTCAGAAAATCACGTTTTAAGGAAATCCCGCATCGTGCGAAATTTTCTTGTTTTTCCTAAACAACACGTTGTAAGTCGAAAAGCTTTCATGTTGCGTGTATGTCTAAGTGTGTAGCCTCAAAAGAGAAGGCACAGGACAGTTTTCTCTCGAAAGGATATGTAAGAATACCACTTCATAAGGAAATACAGTTTTGCAGAGTAAAGACATATACGTACGCATTGGAAACTCTTTACGAGAAGAAATAACGCATCGTACAAAATTAGCTTGTATCTCCAAAACTACACGTTGTATCTCGAAAAGAATTGTTGTGGCGTGTACGTCTTAACATGTAGCATCTAAAGAGAACCAAAAGGAGAATTTTCTTTCGTCAAAATTTTTCAGAAAATCACGTTTTAAGGAAATCCCGCATCGTGCGAAATTATCTTGTTTTTCCTAAACAACACGTTGTAAGTCGAAAAGCTTTCATGTTGCGTGTATGTCTAAGTGTGTAGCCTCAAAAGAGAAGGCACAGGACAGTTTTCTCTCGAAAGGATATGTAAGAATACCACTTCATAAGGAAATACAGTTTTGCAGAGTAAAGACATATACGTACGCATTGGAAACTCTTTACGAGAAGAAATAACGCATCGTACAAAATGAGCTTGTATCTCCAAAACTACACGTTGTATCTCGAAAAGAATTGTTGTGGCGTGTACGTCTTAACATGTAGCATCTAAAGAGAACCAAAAGGAGAATTTTCTTTCGTCAAAATTTTTCAGAAAATCACGTTTTAAGGAAATCCCGCATCGTGCGAAATTATCTTGTTTTTCCTAAACAACACGTTGTAAGTCGAAAAGCTTTCATGTTGCGTGTATGTCTAAGTGTGTAGCCTCAAAAGAGAAGGCACAGGACAGTTTTCTCTCGAAAGGATATGTAAGAATACCACTTCATAAGGAAATACAGTTTTGCAGAGTAAAGACATATACGTACGCATTGGAAACTCTTTACGAGAAGAAATAACGCATCGTACAAAATTAGCTTGTATCTCCAAAACTACACGTTGTATCTCGAAAAGAATTGTTGTGGCGTGTACGTCTTAACATGTAGCATCTAAAGAGAACCAAAAGGAGAATTTTCTTTCGTCAAAATTTTTCAGAAAATCACGTTTTAAGGAAATCCCGCATCGTGCGAAATTTTCTTGTTTTTCCTAAACAACACGTTGTAAGTCGAAAAGCTTTCATGTTGCGTGTATGTCTAAGTGTGTAGCCTCAAAAGAGAAGGCACAGGACAGTTTTCTCTCGAAAGGATATGTAAGAATACCACTTCATAAGGAAATACAGTTTTGCAGAGTAAAGACATATACGTACGCATTGGAAACTCTTTACCAGAAGAAATAACGCATCGTACAAAATTAGCTTGTATCTCCAAAACTACACGTTGTATCTCGAAAAGAATTGTTGTGGCGTGTACGTCTTAACATGTAGCATCTAAAGAGAACCAAAAGGAGAATTTTCTTTCGTCAAAATTTTTCAGAAAATCACGTTTTAAGGAAATCCCGCATCGTGCGAAATTTTCTTGTTTTTCCTAAACAACACGTTGTAAGTCGAAAAGCTTTCATGTTGCGTGTATGTCTAAGTGTGTAGCCTCAAAAGAGAAGGCACAGGACAGTTTTCTCTCGAAAGGATATGTAAGAATACCACTTCATAAGGAAATACAGTTTTGCAGAGTAAAGACGTATACGTACGCATTGGAAACTCTTTACGAGAAGAAATAACGCATCGTAAAAAATTAGCTTGTATCTCCAAAACTACACGTTGTATCTCGAAAAGAATTGTTGTGGCGTGTACGTCTTAACATGTAGCACCTAAAGAGAACCAAAAGGAGAATTTTCTTTCGTCAAAATTTTTCAGAAAATCACGTTTTAAGGAAATCCCGCATCGTGCGAAATTATCTTGTTTTTCCTAAACAACACGTTGTAAGTCGAAAAGCTTTCATGTTGCGTGTATGTCTAAGTGTGTAGCCTCAAAAGAGAAGGCACAGGACAGTTTTCTCTCGAAAGGATATGTAAGAATACCACTTCATAAGGAAATACAGTTTTGCAGAGTAAAGACGTATACGTACGCATTGGAAACTCTTTACGAGAAGAAATAACGCATCGTACAAAATTAGCTTGTATCTCCAAAACTACACGTTGTATCTCGAAAAGAATTGTTGTGGCGTGTACGTCTTAACATGTAGCATCTAAAGAGAACCAAAAGGAGAATTTTCTTTCGTCAAAATTTTTCAGAAAATCACGTTTTAAGGAAATCCCGCATCGTGCGAAATTATCTTGTTTTTCCTAAACAACACGTTGTAAGTCGAAAAGCTTTCATGTTGCGTGTATGTCTAAGTGTGTAGCCTCAAAAGAGAAGGCACAGGACAGTTTTCTCTCGAAAGGATATGTAAGAATACCACTTCATAAGGAAATACAGTTTTGCAGAGTAAAGACATATACGTACGCATTGGAAACTCTTTACGAGAAGAAATAACGCATCGTACAAAATTAGCTTGTATCTCCAAAACTACACGTTGTATCTCGAAAAGAATTGTTGTGGCGTGTACGTCTTAACATGTAGCATCTAAAGAGAACCAAAAGGAGAATTTTCTTTCGTCAAAATTTTTCAGAAAATCACGTTTTAAGGAAATCCCGCATCGTGCGAAATTTTCTTGTTTTTCCTAAACAACACGTTGTAAGTCGAAAAGCTTTCATGTTGCGTGTATGTCTAAGTGTGTAGCCTCAAAAGAGAAGGCACAGGACAGTTTTCTCTCGAAAGGATATGTAAGAATACCACTTCATAAGGAAATACAGTTTTGCAGAGTAAAGACATATACGTACGCATTGGAAACTCTTTACGAGAAGAAATAACGCATCGTACAAAATTAGCTTGTATCTCCAAAACTACACGTTGTATCTCGAAAAGAATTGTTGTGGCGTGTACGTCTTAACATGTAGCATCTAAAGAGAACCAAAAGGAGAATTTTCTTTCGTCAAAATTTTTCAGAAAATCACGTTTTAAGGAAATCCCGCATCGTGCGAAATTTTCTTGTTTTTCCTAAACAACACGTTGTAAGTCGAAAAGCTTTCATGTTGCGTGTATGTCTAAGTGTGTAGCCTCAAAAGAGAAGGCACAGGACAGTTTTCTCTCGAAAGGATATGTAAGAATACCACTTCATAAGGAAATACAGTTTTGCAGAGTAAAGACATATACGTACGCATTGGAAACTCTTTACGAGAAGAAATAACGCATCGTACAAAATTAGCTTGTATCTCCAAAACTACACGTTGTATCTCGAAAAGAATTGTTGTGGCGTGTACGTCTTAACATGTAGCATCTAAAGAGAACCAAAAGGAGAATTTTCTTTCGTCAAAATTTTTCAGAAAATCACGTTTTAAGGAAATCCCGCATCGTGCGAAATTATCTTGTTTTTCCTAAACAACACGTTGTAAGTCGAAAAGCTTTCATGTTGCGTGTATGTCTAAGTGTGTAGCCTCAAAAGAGAAGGCACAGGACAGTTTTCTCTCGAAAGGATATGTAAGAATACCACTTCATAAGGAAATACAGTTTTGCAGAGTAAAGACATATACGTACGCATTGGAAACTCTTTACGAGAAGAAATAACGCATCGTACAAAATTAGCTTGTATCTCCAAAACTACACGTTGTATCTCGAAAAGAATTGTTGTGGCGTGTACGTCTTAACATGTAGCATCTAAAGAGAACCAAAAGGAGAATTTTCTTTCGTCAAAATTTTTCAGAAAATCACGTTTTAAGGAAATCCCGCATCGTGCGAAATTATCTTGTTTTTCCTAAACAACACGTTGTAAGTCGAAAAGCTTTCATGTTGCGTGTATGTCTAAGTGTGTAGCCTCAAAAGAGAAGGCACAGGACAGTTTTCTCTCGAAAGGATATGTAAGAATACCACTTCATAAGGAAATACAGTTTTGCAGAGTAAAGACATATACGTACGCATTGGAAACTCTTTACGAGAAGAAATAACGCATCGTACAAAATTAGCTTGTATCTCCAAAACTACACGTTGTATCTCGAAAAGAATTGTTGTGGCGTGTACGTCTTAACATGTAGCATCTAAAGAGAACCAAAAGGAGAATTTTCTTTCGTCAAAATTTTTCAGAAAATCACGTTTTAAGGAAATCCCGCATCGTGCGAAATTTTCTTGTTTTTCCTAAACAACACGTTGTAAGTCGAAAAGCTTTCATGTTGCGTGTATGTCTAAGTGTGTAGCCTCAAAAGAGAAGGCACAGGACAGTTTTCTCTCGAAAGGATATGTAAGAATACCACTTCATAAGGAAATACAGTTTTGCAGAGTAAAGACATATACGTACGCATTGGAAACTCTTTACGAGAAGAAATAACGCATCGTACAAAATTAGCTTGTATCTCCAAAACTACACGTTGTATCTCGAAAAGAATTGTTGTGGCGTGTACGTCTTAACATGTAGCATCTAAAGAGAACCAAAAGGAGAATTTTCTTTCGTCAAAATTTTTCAGAAAATCACGTTTTAAGGAAATCCCGCATCGTGCGAAATTATCTTGTTTTTCCTAAACAACACGTTGTAAGTCGAAAAGCTTTCATGTTGCGTGTATGTCTAAGTGTGTAGCCTCAAAAGAGAAGGCACAGGACAGTTTTCTCTCGAAAGGATATGTAAGAATACCACTTCATAAGGAAATACAGTTTTGCAGAGTAAAGACATATACGTACGCATTGGAAACTCTTTACGAGAAGAAATAACGCATCGTACAAAATTAGCTTGTATCTCCAAAACTACACGTTGTATCTCGAAAAGAATTGTTGTGGCGTGTACGTCTTAACATGTAGCATCTAAAGAGAACCAAAAGGAGAATTTTCTTTCGTCAAAATTTTTCAGAAAATCACGTTTTAAGGAAATCCCGCATCGTGCGAAATTATCTTGTTTTTCCTAAACAACACGTTGTAAGTCGAAAAGCTTTCATGTTGCGTGTATGTCTAAGTGTGTAGCCTCAAAAGAGAAGGCACAGGACAGTTTTCTCTCGAAAGGATATGTAAGAATACCACTTCATAAGGAAATACAGTTTTGCAGAGTAAAGACATATACGTACGCATTGGAAACTCTTTACGAGAAGAAATAACGCATCGTACAAAATGAGCTTGTATCTCCAAAACTACACGTTGTATCTCGAAAAGAATTGTTGTGGCGTGTACGTCTTAACATGTAGCATCTAAAGAGAACCAAAAGGAGAATTTTCTTTCGTCAAAATTTTTCAGAAAATCACGTTTTAAGGAAATCCCGCATCGTGCGAAATTATCTTGTTTTTCCTAAACAACACGTTGTAAGTCGAAAAGCTTTCATGTTGCGTGTATGTCTAAGTGTGTAGCCTCAAAAGAGAAGGCACAGGACAGTTTTCTCTCGAAAGGATATGTAAGAATACCACTTCATAAGGAAATACAGTTTTGCAGAGTAAAGACATATACGTACGCATTGGAAACTCTTTACGAGAAGAAATAACGCATCGTACAAAATGAGCTTGTATCTCCAAAACTACACGTTGTATCTCGAAAAGAATTGTTGTGGCGTGTACGTCTTAACATGTAGCATCTAAAGAGAACCAAAAGGAGAATTTTCTTTCGTCAAAATTTTTCAGAAAATCACGTTTTAAGGAAATCCCGCATCGTGCGAAATTTTCTTGTTTTTCCTAAACAACACGTTGTAAGTCGAAAAGCTTTCATGTTGCGTGTATGTCTAAGTGTGTAGCCTCAAAAGAGAAGGCACAGGACAGTTTTCTCTCGAAAGGATATGTAAGAATACCACTTCATAAGGAAATACAGTTTTGCAGAGTAAAGACATATACGTACGCATTGGAAACTCTTTACGAGAAGAAATAACGCATCGTACAAAATTAGCTTGTATCTCCAAAACTACACGTTGTATCTCGAAAAGAATTGTTGTGGCGTGTACGTCTTAACATGTAGCATCTAAAGAGAACCAAAAGGAGAATTTTCTTTCGTCAAAATTTTTCAGAAAATCACGTTTTAAGGAAATCCCGCATCGTGCGAAATTTTCTTGTTTTTCCTAAACAACACGTTGTAAGTCGAAAAGCTTTCATGTTGCGTGTATGTCTAAGTGTGTAGCCTCAAAAGAGAAGGCACAGGACAGTTTTCTCTCGAAAGGATATGTAAGAATACCACTTCATAAGGAAATACAGTTTTGCAGAGTAAAGACATATACGTACGCATTGGAAACTCTTTATGAGAAGAAATAACACATCGTAAAAAATTAGCTTGTATCTCCAAAACTACACGTTGTATCTCGAAAAGAATTGTTGTGGCGTGTACGTCTTAACATGTAGCATCTAAAGAGAACCAAAAGGAGAATTTTCTTTCGTCAAAATTTTTCAGAAAATCACGTTTTAAGGAAATCCCGCATCGTGCGAAATTTTCTTGTTTTTCCTAAACAACACGTTGTAAGTCGAAAAGCTTTCATGTTGCGTGTATGTCTAAGTGTGTAGCCTCAAAAGAGAAGGCACAGGACAGTTTTCTCTCGAAAGGATATGTAAGAATACCACTTCATAAGGAAATACAGTTTTGCAGAGTAAAGACATATACGTACGCATTGGAAACTCTTTACGAGAAGAAATAACGCATCGTACAAAATTAGCTTGTATCTCCAAAACTACACGTTGTATCTCGAAAAGAATTGTTGTGGCGTGTACGTCTTAACATGTAGCATCTAAAGAGAACCAAAAGGAGAATTTTCTTTCGTCAAAATTTTTCAGAAAATCACGTTTTAAGGAAATCCCGCATCGTGCGAAATTATCTTGTTTTTCCTAAACAACAGGTTGTAAGTCGAAAAGCTTTCATGTTGCGTGTATGTCTAAGTGTGTAGCCTCAAAAGAGAAGGCACAGGACAGTTTTCTCTCGAAAGGATATGTAAGAATACCACTTCATAAGGAAATACAGTTTTGCAGAGTAAAGACATATACGTACGCATTGGAAACTCTTTACGAGAAGAAATAACGCATCGTACAAAATTAGCTTGTATCTCCAAAACTACACGTTGTATCTCGAAAAGAATTGTTGTGGCGTGTACGTCTTAACATGTAGCATCTAAAGAGAACCAAAAGGAGAATTTTCTTTCGTCAAAATTTTTCAGAAAATCACGTTTTAAGGAAATCCCGCATCGTGCGAAATTATCTTGTTTTTCCTAAACAACACGTTGTAAGTCGAAAAGCTTTCATGTTGCGTGTATGTCTAAGTGTGTAGCCTCAAAAGAGAAGGCACAGGACAGTTTTCTCTCGAAAGGATATGTAAGAATACCACTTCATAAGGAAATACAGTTTTGCAGAGTAAAGACATATACGTACGCATTGGAAACTCTTTACGAGAAGAAATAACGCATCGTACAAAATGAGCTTGTATCTCCAAAACTACACGTTGTATCTCGAAAAGAATTGTTGTGGCGTGTACGTCTTAACATGTAGCATCTAAAGAGAACCAAAAGGAGAATTTTCTTTCGTCAAAATTTTTCAGAAAATCACGTTTTAAGGAAATCCCGCATCGTGCGAAATTATCTTGTTTTTCCTAAACAACACGTTGTAAGTCGAAAAGCTTTCATGTTGCGTGTATGTCTAAGTGTGTAGCCTCAAAAGAGAAGGCACAGGACAGTTTTCTCTCGAAAGGATATGTAAGAATACCACTTCATAAGGAAATACAGTTTTGCAGAGTAAAGACATATACGTACGCATTGGAAACTCTTTACGAGAAGAAATAACGCATCGTACAAAATTAGCTTGTATCTCCAAAACTACACGTTGTATCTCGAAAAGAATTGTTGTGGCGTGTACGTCTTAACATGTAGCATCTAAAGAGAACCAAAAGGAGAATTTTCTTTCGTCAAAATTTTTCAGAAAATCACGTTTTAAGGAAATCCCGCATCGTGCGAAATTTTCTTGTTTTTCCTAAACAACACGTTGTAAGTCGAAAAGCTTTCATGTTGCGTGTATGTCTAAGTGTGTAGCCTCAAAAGAGAAGGCACAGGACAGTTTTCTCTCGAAAGGATATGTAAGAATACCACTTCATAAGGAAATACAGTTTTGCAGAGTAAAGACATATACGTACGCATTGGAAACTCTTTACGAGAAGAAATAACGCATCGTACAAAATTAGCTTGTATCTCCAAAACTACACGTTGTATCTCGAAAAGAATTGTTGTGGCGTGTACGTCTTAACATGTAGCATCTAAAGAGAACCAAAAGGAGAATTTTCTTTCGTCAAAATTTTTCAGAAAATCACGTTTTAAGGAAATCCCGCATCGTGCGAAATTTTCTTGTTTTTCCTAAACAACACGTTGTAAGTCGAAAAGCTTTCATGTTGCGTGTATGTCTAAGTGTGTAGCCTCAAAAGAGAAGGCACAGGACAGTTTTCTCTCGAAAGGATATGTAAGAATACCACTTCATAAGGAAATACAGTTTTGCAGAGTAAAGACATATACGTACGCATTGGAAACTCTTTACGAGAAGAAATAACGCATCGTACAAAATTAGCTTGTATCTCCAAAACTACACGTTGTATCTCGAAAAGAATTGTTGTGGCGTGTACGTCTTAACATGTAGCACCTAAAGAGAACCAAAAGGAGAATTTTCTTTCGTCAAAATTTTTCAGAAAATCACGTTTTAAGGAAATCCCGCATCGTGCGAAATTATCTTGTTTTTCCTAAACAACACGTTGTAAGTCGAAAAGCTTTCATGTTGCGTGTATGTCTAAGTGTGTAGCCTCAAAAGAGAAGGCACAGGACAGTTTTCTCTCGAAAGGATATGTAAGAATACCACTTCATAAGGAAATACAGTTTTGCAGAGTAAAGACATATACGTACGCATTGGAAACTCTTTACGAGAAGAAATAACGCATCGTACAAAATTAGCTTGTATCTCCAAAACTACACGTTGTATCTCGAAAAGAATTGTTGTGGCGTGTACGTCTTAACATGTAGCATCTAAAGAGAACCAAAAGGAGAATTTTCTTTCGTCAAAATTTTTCAGAAAATCACGTTTTAAGGAAATCCCGCATCGTGCGAAATTTTCTTGTTTTTCCTAAACAACACGTTGTAAGTCGAAAAGCTTTCATGTTGCGTGTATGTCTAAGTGTGTAGCCTCAAAAGAGAAGGCACAGGACAGTTTTCTCTCGAAAGGATATGTAAGAATACCACTTCATAAGGAAATACAGTTTTGCAGAGTAAAGACATATACGTACGCATTGGAAACTCTTTACGAGAAGAAATAACGCATCGTACAAAATTAGCTTGTATCTCCAAAACTACACGTTGTATCTCGAAAAGAATTGTTGTGGCGTGTACGTCTTAACATGTAGCATCTAAAGAGAACCAAAAGGAGAATTTTCTTTCGTCAAAATTTTTCAGAAAATCACGTTTTAAGGAAATCCAGCATCGTGCGAAATTTTCTTGTTTTTCCTAAACAACACGTTGTAAGTCGAAAAGCTTTCATGTTGCGTGTATGTCTAAGTGTGTAGCCTCAAAAGAGAAGGCACAGGACAGTTTTCTCTCGAAAGGATATGTAAGAATACCACTTCATAAGGAAATACAGTTTTGCAGAGTAAAGACATATACGTACGCATTGGAAACTCTTTACGAGAAGAAATAACGCATCGTACAAAATTAGCTTGTATCTCCAAAACTACACGTTGTATCTCGAAAAGAATTGTTGTGGCGTGTACGTCTTAACATGTAGCATCTAAAGAGAACCAAAAGGAGAATTTTCTTTCGTCAAAATTTTTCAGAAAATCACGTTTTAAGGAAATCCCGCATCGTGCGAAATTATCTTGTTTTTCCTAAACAACACGTTGTAAGTCGAAAAGCTTTCATGTTGCGTGTATGTCTAAGTGTGTAGCCTCAAAAGAGAAGGCACAGGACAGTTTTCTCTCGAAAGGATATGTAAGAATACCACTTCATAAGGAAATACAGTTTTGCAGAGTAAAGACATATACGTACGCATTGGAAACTCTTTACGAGAAGAAATAACGCATCGTACAAAATTAGCTTGTATCTCCAAAACTACACGTTGTATCTCGAAAAGAATTGTTGTGGCGTGTACGTCTTAACATGTAGCATCTAAAGAGAACCAAAAGGAGAATTTTCTTTCGTCAAAATTTTTCAGAAAATCACGTTTTAAGGAAATCCCGCATCGTGCGAAATTATCTTGTTTTTCCTAAACAACACGTTGTAAGTCGAAAAGCTTTCATGTTGCGTGTATGTCTAAGTGTGTAGCCTCAAAAGAGAAGGCACAGGACAGTTTTCTCTCGAAAGGATATGTAAGAATACCACTTCTATAAGGAAATACAGTTTTGCAGAGTAAAGACATATACGTACGCATTGGAAACTCTTTACGAGAAGAAATAACGCATCGTACAAAATTAGCTTGTATCTCCAAAACTACACGTTGTATCTCGAAAAGAATTGTTGTGGCGTGTACGTCTTAACATGTAGCATCTAAAGAGAACCAAAAGGAGAATTTTCTTTCGTCAAAATTTTTCAGAAAATCACGTTTTAAGGAAATCCCGCATCGTGCGAAATTATCTTGTTTTTCCTAAACAACACGTTGTAAGTTGAAAAGCTTTCATGTTGCGTGTATGTCTAAGTGTGTAGCCTCAAAAGAGAAGGCACAGGACAGTTTTCTCTCGAAAGGGTATGTAAGAATACCACTTCATAAGGAAATACAGTTTTGCAGAGTAAAGACATATACGTACGCATTGGAAACTCTTTACGAGAAGAAATAACGCATCGTACAAAATTAGCTTGTATCTCCAAAACTACACATTGTATCTCGAAAAGAATTGTTGTGGCGTGTACGTCTTAACATGTAGCATCTAAAGAGAACCAAAAGGAGAATTTTCTTTCGTCAAAATTTTTCAGAAAATCACGTTTTAAGGAAATCCCGCATCGTGCGAAATTATCTTGTTTTTCCTAAACAACACGTTGTAAGTCGAAAAGCTTTCATGTTGCGTGTATGTCTAAGTGTGTAGCCTCAAAAGAGAAGGCACAGGACAGTTTTCTCTCGAAAGGATATGTAAGAATACCACTTCATAAGGAAATACAGTTTTGCAGAGTAAAGACATATACGTACGCATTGGAAACTCTTTACGAGAAGAAATAACGCATCGTACAAAATTAGCTTGTATCTCCAAAACTACACGTTGTATCTCGAAAAGAATTGTTGTGGCGTGTACGTCTTAACATGTAGCATCTAAAGAGAACCAAAAGGAGAATTTTCTTTCGTCAAAATTTTTCAGAAAATCACGTTTTAAGGAAATCCCGCATCGTGCGAAATTATCTTGTTTTTCCTAAACAACACGTTGTAAGTCGAAAAGCTTTCATGTTGCGTGTATGTCTAAGTGTGTAGCCTCAAAAGAGAAGGCACAGGACAGTTTTCTCTCGAAAGGATATGTAAGAATACCACTTCATAAGGAAATACAGTTTTGCAGAGTAAAGACATATACGTACGCATTGGAAACTCTTTACGAGAAGAAATAACGCATCGTACAAAATTAGCTTGTATCTCCAAAACTACACGTTGTATCTCGAAAAGAATTGTTGTGGCGTGTACGTCTTAACATGTAGCATCTAAAGAGAACCAAAAGGAGAATTTTCTTTCGTCAAAATTTTTCAGAAAATCACGTTTTAAGGAAATCCCGCATCGTGCGAAATTATCTTGTTTTTCCTAAACAACACGTTGTAAGTCGAAAAGCTTTCATGTTGCGTGTATGTCTAAGTGTGTAGCCTCAAAAGAGAAGGCACAGGACAGTTTTCTCTCGAAAGGATATGTAAGAATACCACTTCATAAGGAAATACAGTTTTGCAGAGTAAAGACATATACGTACGCATTGGAAACTCTTTACGAGAAGAAATAACGCATCGTACAAAATTAGCTTGTATCTCCAAAACTACACGTTGTATCTCGAAAAGAATTGTTGTGGCGTGTACGTCTTAACATGTAGCATCTAAAGAGAACCAAAAGGAGAATTTTCTTTCATCAAAATTTTTCAGAAAATCACGTTTTAAGGAAATCCCGCATCGTGCGAAATTTTCTTGTTTTTCCTAAACAACACGTTGTAAGTCGAAAAGCTTTCATGTTGCGTGTATGTCTAAGTGTGTAGCCTCAAAAGAGAAGGCACAGGACAGTTTTCTCTCGAAAGGATATGTAAGAATACCACTTCATAAGGAAATACAGTTTTGCAGAGTAAAGACATATACGTACGCATTGGAAACTCTTTACGAGAAGAAATAACGCATCGTACAAAATTAGCTTGTATCTCCAAAACTACACGTTGTATCTCGAAAAGAATTGTTGTGGCGTGTACGTCTTAACATGTAGCATCTAAAGAGAACCAAAAGGAGAATTTTCTTTCGTCAAAATTTTTCAGAAAATCACGTTTTAAGGAAATCCCGCATCGTGCGAAATTATCTTGTTTTTCCTAAACAACACGTTGTAAGTCGAAAAGCTTTCATGTTGCGTGTATGTCTAAGTGTGTAGCCTCAAAAGAGAAGGCACAGGACAGTTTTCTCTCGAAAGGATATGTAAGAATACCACTTCATAAGGAAATACAGTTTTGCAGAGTAAAGACATATACGTACGCATTGGAAACTCTTTACGAGAAGAAATAACGCATCGTACAAAATTAGCTTGTATCTCCAAAACTACACGTTGTATCTCGAAAAGAATTGTTGTGGCGTGTACGTCTTAACATGTAGCATCTAAAGAGAACCAAAAGGAGAATTTTCTTTCGTCAAAATTTTTCAGAAAATCACGTTTTAAGGAAATCCCGCATCGTGCGAAATTATCTTGTTTTTCCTAAACAACACGTTGTAAGTCGAAAAGCTTTCATGTTGCGTGTATGTCTAAGTGTGTAGCCTCAAAAGAGAAGGCACAGGACAGTTTTCTCTCGAAAGGATATGTAAGAATACCACTTCTATAAGGAAATACAGTTTTGCAGAGTAAAGACATATACGTACGCATTGGAAACTCTTTACGAGAAGAAATAACGCATCGTACAAAATTAGCTTGTATCTCCAAAACTACACGTTGTATCTCGAAAAGAATTGTTGTGGCGTGTACGTCTTAACATGTAGCATCTAAAGAGAACCAAAAGGAGAATTTTCTTTCGTCAAAATTTTTCAGAAAATCACGTTTTAAGGAAATCCCGCATCGTGCGAAATTATCTTGTTTTTCCTAAACAACACGTTGTAAGTCGAAAAGCTTTCATGTTGCGTGTATGTCTAAGTGTGTAGCCTCAAAAGAGAAGGCACAGGACAGTTTTCTCTCGAAAGGGTATGTAAGAATACCACTTCATAAGGAAATACAGTTTTGCAGAGTAAAGACATATACGTACGCATTGGAAACTCTTTACGAGAAGAAATAACGCATCGTACAAAATTAGCTTGTATCTCCAAAACTACACGTTGTATCTCGAAAAGAATTGTTGTGGCGTGTACGTCTTAACATGTAGCATCTAAAGAGAACCAAAAGGAGAATTTTCTTTCGTCAAAATTTTTCAGAAAATCACGTTTTAAGGAAATCCCGCATCGTGCGAAATTATCTTGTTTTTCCTAAACAACACGTTGTAAGTCGAAAAGCTTTCATGTTGCGTGTATGTCTAAGTGTGTAGCCTCAAAAGAGAAGGCACAGGACAGTTTTCTCTCGAAAGGATATGTAAGAATACCACTTCATAAGGAAATACAGTTTTGCAGAGTAAAGACATATACGTACGCATTGGAAACTCTTTACGAGAAGAAATAACGCATCGTACAAAATTAGCTTGTATCTCCAAAACTACACGTTGTATCTCGAAAAGAATTGTTGTGGCGTGTACGTCTTAACATGTAGCATCTAAAGAGAACCAAAAGGAGAATTTTCTTTCGTCAAAATTTTTCAGAAAATCACGTTTTAAGGAAATCCCGCATCGTGCGAAATTATCTTGTTTTTCCTAAACAACACGTTGTAAGTCGAAAAGCTTTCATGTTGCGTGTATGTCTAAGTGTGTAGCCTCAAAAGAGAAGGCACAGGACAGTTTTCTCTCGAAAGGATATGTAAGAATACCACTTCATAAGGAAATACAGTTTTGCAGAGTAAAGACATATACGTACGCATTGGAAACTCTTTACGAGAAGAAATAACGCATCGTACAAAATTAGCTTGTATCTCCAAAACTACACGTTGTATCTCGAAAAGAATTGTTGTGGCGTGTACGTCTTAACATGTAGCATCTAAAGAGAACCAAAAGGAGAATTTTCTTTCGTCAAAATTTTTCAGAAAATCACGTTTTAAGGAAATCCCGCATCGTGCGAAATTATCTTGTTTTTCCTAAACAACACGTTGTAAGTCGAAAAGCTTTCATGTTGCGTGTATGTCTAAGTGTGTAGCCTCAAAAGAGAAGGCACAGGACAGTTTTCTCTCGAAAGGATATGTAAGAATACCACTTCATAAGGAAATACAGTTTTGCAGAGTAAAGACATATACGTACGCATTGGAAACTCTTTACGAGAAGAAATAACGCATCGTACAAAATTAGCTTGTATCTCCAAAACTACACGTTGTATCTCGAAAAGAATTGTTGTGGCGTGTACGTCTTAACATGTAGCATCTAAAGAGAACCAAAAGGAGAATTTTCTTTCATCAAAATTTTTCAGAAAATCACGTTTTAAGGAAATCCCGCATCGTGCGAAATTTTCTTGTTTTTCCTAAACAACACGTTGTAAGTCGAAAAGCTTTCATGTTGCGTGTATGTCTAAGTGTGTAGCCTCAAAAGAGAAGGCACAGGACAGTTTTCTCTCGAAAGGATATGTAAGAATACCACTTCATAAGGAAATACAGTTTTGCAGAGTAAAGACATATACGTACGCATTGGAAACTCTTTACGAGAAGAAATAACGCATCGTACAAAATTAGCTTGTATCTCCAAAACTACACGTTGTATCTCGAAAAGAATTGTTGTGGCGTGTACGTCTTAACATGTAGCATCTAAAGAGAACCAAAAGGAGAATTTTCTTTCGTCAAAATTTTTCAGAAAATCACGTTTTAAGGAAATCCCGCATCGTGCGAAATTATCTTGTTTTTCCTAAACAACACGTTGTAAGTCGAAAAGCTTTCATGTTGCGTGTATGTCTAAGTGTGTAGCCTCAAAAGAGAAGGCACAGGACAGTTTTCTCTCGAAAGGATATGTAAGAATACCACTTCATAAGGAAATACAGTTTTGCAGAGTAAAGACATATACGTACGCATTGGAAACTCTTTACGAGAAGAAATAACGCATCGTACAAAATTAGCTTGTATCTCCAAAACTACACGTTGTATCTCGAAAAGAATTGTTGTGGCGTGTACGTCTTAACATGTAGCATCTAAAGAGAACCAAAAGGAGAATTTTCTTTCGTCAAAATTTTTCAGAAAATCACGTTTTAAGGAAATCCCGCATCGTGCGAAATTATCTTGTTTTTCCTAAACAACACGTTGTAAGTCGAAAAGCTTTCATGTTGCGTGTATGTCTAAGTGTGTAGCCTCAAAAGAGAAGGCACAGGACAGTTTTCTCTCGAAAGGATATGTAAGAATACCACTTCATAAGGAAATACAGTTTTGCAGAGTAAAGACATATACGTACGCATTGGAAACTCTTTACGAGAAGAAATAACGCATCGTACAAAATTAGCTTGTATCTCCAAAACTACACGTTGTATCTCGAAAAGAATTGTTGTGGCGTGTACGTCTTAACATGTAGCATCTAAAGAGAACCAAAAGGAGAATTTTCTTTCGTCAAAATTTTTCAGAAAATCACGTTTTAAGGAAATCCCGCATCGTGCGAAATTTTCTTGTTTTTCCTAAACAACACGTTGTAAGTCGAAAAGCTTTCATGTTGCGTGTATGTCTAAGTGTGTAGCCTCAAAAGAGAAGGCACAGGACAGTTTTCTCTCGAAAGGATATGTAAGAATACCACTTCATAAGGAAATACAGTTTTGCAGAGTAAAGACATATACGTACGCATTGGAAACTCTTTACGAGAAGAAATAACGCATCGTACAAAATTAGCTTGTATCTCCAAAACTACACGTTGTATCTCGAAAAGAATTGTTGTGGCGTGTACGTCTTAACATGTAGCATCTAAAGAGAACCAAAAGGAGAATTTTCTTTCGTCAAAATTTTTCAGAAAATCACGTTTTAAGGAAATCCCGCATCGTGCGAAATTATCTTGTTTTTCCTAAACAACACGTTGTAAGTCGAAAAGCTTTCATGTTGCGTGTATGTCTAAGTGTGTAGCCTCAAAAGAGAAGGCACAGGACAGTTTTCTCTCGAAAGGATATGTAAGAATACCACTTCATAAGGAAATACAGTTTTGCAGAGTAAAGACATATACGTACGCATTGGAAACTCTTTACGAGAAGAAATAACGCATCGTACAAAATGAGCTTGTATCTCCAAAACTACACGTTGTATCTCGAAAAGAATTGTTGTGGCGTGTACGTCTTAACATGTAGCATCTAAAGAGAACCAAAAGGAGAATTTTCTTTCGTCAAAATTTTTCAGAAAATCACGTTTTAAGGAAATCCCGCATCGTGCGAAATTTTCTTGTTTTTCCTAAACAACACGTTGTAAGTCGAAAAGCTTTCATGTTGCGTGTATGTCTAAGTGTGTAGCCTCAAAAGAGAAGGCACAGGACAGTTTTCTCTCGAAAGGATATGTAAGAATACCACTTCATAAGGAAATACAGTTTTGCAGAGTAAAGACATATACGTACGCATTGGAAACTCTTTACGAGAAGAAATAACGCATCGTACAAAATTAGCTTGTATCTCCAAAACTACACGTTGTATCTCGAAAAGAATTGTTGTGGCGTGTACGTCTTAACATGTAGCATCTAAAGAGAACCAAAAGGAGAATTTTCTTTCGTCAAAATTTTTCAGAAAATCACGTTTTAAGGAAATCCCGCATCGTGCGAAATTATCTTGTTTTTCCTAAACAACACGTTGTAAGTCGAAAAGCTTTCATGTTGCGTGTATGTCTAAGTGTGTAGCCTCAAAAGAGAAGGCACAGTACAGTTTTCTCTCGAAAGGATATGTAAGAATACCACTTCATAAGGAAATACAGTTTTGCAGAGTAAAGACATATACGTACGCATTGGAAACTCTTTACGAGAAGAAATAACGCATCGTACAAAATTAGCTTGTATCTCCAAAACTACACGTTGTATCTCGAAAAGAATTGTTGTGGCGTGTACGTCTTAACATGTAGCATCTAAAGAGAACCAAAAGGAGAATTTTCTTTCGTCAAAATTTTTCAGAAAATCACGTTTTAAGGAAATCCCGCATCGTGCGAAATTATCTTGTTTTTCCTAAACAACACGTTGTAAGTCGAAAAGCTTTCATGTTGCGTGTATGTCTAAGTGTGTAGCCTCAAAAGAGAAGGCACAGGACAGTTTTCTCTCGAAAGGATATGTAAGAATACCACTTCATAAGGAAATACAGTTTTGCAGAGTAAAGACATATACGTACGCATTGGAAACTCTTTACGAGAAGAAATAACGCATCGTACAAAATTAGCTTGTATCTCCAAAACTACACGTTGTATCTCGAAAAGAATTGTTGTGGCGTGTACGTCTTAACATGTAGCATCTAAAGAGAACCAAAAGGAGAATTTTCTTTCGTCAAAATTTTTCAGAAAATCACGTTTTAAGGAAATCCCGCATCGTGCGAAATTATCTTGTTTTTCCTAAACAACACGTTGTAAGTCGAAAAGCTTTCATGTTGCGTGTATGTCTAAGTGTGTAGCCTCAAAAGAGAAGGCACAGGACAGTTTTCTCTCGAAAGGATATGTAAGAATACCACTTCATAAGGAAATACAGTTTTGCAGAGTAAAGACATATACGTACGCATTGGAAACTCTTTACGAGAAGAAATAACGCATCGTACAAAATTAGCTTGTATCTCCAAAACTACACGTTGTATCTCGAAAAGAATTGTTGTGGCGTGTACGTCTTAACATGTAGCATCTAAAGAGAACCAAAAGGAGAATTTTCTTTCGTCAAAATTTTTCAGAAAATCACGTTTTAAGGAAATCCCGCATCGTGCGAAATTATCTTGTTTTTCCTAAACAACACGTTGTAAGTCGAAAAGCTTTCATGTTGCGTGTATGTCTAAGTGTGTAGCCTCAAAAGAGAAGGCACAGGACAGTTTTCTCTCGAAAGGGTATGTAAGAATACCACTTCATAAGGAAATACAGTTTTGCAGAGTAAAGACATATACGTACGCATTGGAAACTCTTTACGAGAAGAAATAACGCATCGTACAAAATTAGCTTGTATCTCCAAAACTACACGTTGTATCTCGAAAAGAATTGTTGTGGCGTGTACGTCTTAACATGTAGCATCTAAAGAGAACCAAAAGGAGAATTTTCTTTCGTCAAAATTTTTCAGAAAATCACGTTTTAAGGAAATCCCGCATCGTGCGAAATTATCTTGTTTTTCCTAAACAACACGTTGTAAGTCGAAAAGCTTTCATGTTGCGTGTATGTCTAAGTGTGTAGCCTCAAAAGAGAAGGCACAGGACAGTTTTCTCTCGAAAGGATATGTAAGAATACCACTTCATAAGGAAATACAGTTTTGCAGAGTAAAGACATATACGTACGCATTGGAAACTCTTTACGAGAAGAAATAACGCATCGTACAAAATTAGCTTGTATCTCCAAAACTACACGTTGTATCTCGAAAAGAATTGTTGTGGCGTGTACGTCTTAACATGTAGCATCTAAAGAGAACCAAAAGGAGAATTTTCTTTCGTCAAAATTTTTCAGAAAATCACGTTTTAAGGAAATCCCGCATCGTGCGAAATTATCTTGTTTTTCCTAAACAACACGTTGTAAGTCGAAAAGCTTTCATGTTGCGTGTATGTCTAAGTGTGTAGCCTCAAAAGAGAAGGCACAGGACAGTTTTCTCTCGAAAGGATATGTAAGAATACCACTTCATAAGGAAATACAGTTTTGCAGAGTAAAGACATATACGTACGCATTGGAAACTCTTTACGAGAAGAAATAACGCATCGTACAAAATTAGCTTGTATCTCCAAAACTACACGTTGTATCTCGAAAAGAATTGTTGTGGCGTGTACGTCTTAACATGTAGCATCTAAAGAGAACCAAAAGGAGAATTTTCTTTCGTCAAAATTTTTCAGAAAATCACGTTTTAAGGAAATCCCGCATCGTGCGAAATTATCTTGTTTTTCCTAAAAAACACGTTGTAAGTCGAAAAGCTTTCATGTTGCGTGTATGTCTAAGTGTGTAGCCTCAAAAGAGAAGGCACAGGACAGTTTTCTCTCGAAAGGATATGTAAGAATACCACTTCATAAGGAAATACAGTTTTGCAGAGTAAAGACATATACGTACGCATTGGAAACTCTTTACGAGAAGAAATAACGCATCGTACAAAATTAGCTTGTATCTCCAAAACTACACGTTGTATCTCGAAAAGAATTGTTGTGGCGTGTACGTCTTAACATGTAGCATCTAAAGAGAACCAAAAGGAGAATTTTCTTTCGTCAAAATTTTTCAGAAAATCACGTTTTAAGGAAATCCCGCATCGTGCGAAATTATCTTGTTTTTCCTAAACAACACGTTGTAAGTCGAAAAGCTTTCATGTTGCGTGTATGTCTAAGTGTGTAGCCTCAAAAGAGAAGGCACAGGACAGTTTTCTCTCGAAAGGGTATGTAAGAATACCACTTCATAAGAAAATACAGTTTTGCAGAGTAAAGACATATACGTACGCATTGGAAACTCTTTACGAGAAGAAATAACGCATCGTACAAAATTAGCTTGTATCTCCAAAACTACACGTTGTATCTCGAAAAGAACTGTTGTGGCGTGTACGTCTTAACATGTAGCATCTAAAGAGAACCAAAAGGAGAATTTTCTTTCGTCAAAATTTTTCAGAAAATCACGTTTTAAGGAAATCCCGCAATTATCTTGTTTTTCCTAAACAACACGTTGTAAGTCGAAAAGCTTTCATGTTGCGTGTATGTCTAAGTGTGTAGCCTCAAAAGAGAAGGCACAGGACAGTTTTCTCTCGAAAGGATATGTAAGAATACCACTTCATAAGGAAATACAGTTTTGCAGAGTAAAGACATATACGTACGCATTGGAAACTCTTTACGAGAAGAAATAACGCATCGTACAAAATTAGCTTGTATCTCCAAAACTACACGTTGTATCTCGAAAAGAATTGTTGTGGCGTGTACGTCTTAACATGTAGCATCTAAAGAGAACCAAAAGGAGAATTTTCTTTCGTCAAAATTTTTCAGAAAATCACGTTTTAAGGAAATCCCGCATCGTGCGAAATTATCTTGTTTTTCCTAAACAACACGTTGTAAGTCGAAAAGCTTTCATGTTGCGTGTATGTCTAAGTGTGTAGCCTCAAAAGAGAAGGCACAGGACAGTTTTCTCTCGAAAGGATATGTAAGAATACCACTTCATAAGGAAATACAGTTTTGCAGAGTAAAGACATATACGTACGCATTGGAAACTCTTTACGAGAAGAAATAACGCATCGTACAAAATTAGCTTGTATCTCCAAAACTACACGTTGTATCTCGAAAAGAATTGTTGTGGCGTGTACGTCTTAACATGTAGCATCTAAAGAGAACCAAAAGGAGAATTTCCTTAGGTCAAAATTTTTCAGAAAATCACGTTTTAAGGAAATCCCGCATCGTGCGAAAATATCTTGTTTTTCCTAAACAACACGTTGTAAGTCGAAAAGCTTTCATGTTGCGTGTATGTCTAAGTGTGTAGCCTCAAAAGAGAAGGCACAGGACAGTTTTCTCTCGAAAGGGTATGTAAGAATACCACTTCATAAGGAAATACAGTTTTGCAGAGTAAAGACATATACGTACGCATTGGAAACTCTTTACGAGAAGAAATAACGCATCGTACAAAATTAGCTTGTATCTCCAAAACTACACGATGTATCTCGAAAAGAACTGTTGTGGCGTGTACGTCTTAACATGTAGCATCTAAAGAGAACCAAAAGGAGAATTTTCTTTCGTCAAAATTTTTCAGAAAATCACGTTTTAAGGAAATCCCGCATCGTGCGAAATTATCTTGTTTTTCCTAAACAACACGTTGTAAGTCGAAAAGCTTTCATGTTGCGTGTATGTCTAAGTGTGTAGCCTCAAAAGAGAAGGCACAGGACAGTTTTCTATCGAAAGGATATGTAAGAATACCACTTCATAAGGAAATACAGTTTTGCAGAGTAAAGACATATACGTACGCATTGGAAACTCTTTACGAGAAGAAATAACGCATCGTACAAAATTAGCTTGTATCTCCAAAACTACACGTTGTATCTCGAAAAGAATTGTTGTGGCGTGTACGTCTTAACATGTAGCATCTAAAGAGAACCAAAAGGAGAATTTTCTTTCGTCAAAATTTTTCAGAAAATCACGTTTTAAGGAAATCCCGCATCGTGCGAAATTATCTTGTTTTTCCTAAACAACACGTTGTAAGTCGAAAAGCTTTCATGTTGCGTGTATGTCTAAGTGTGTAGCCTCAAAAGAGAAGGCACAGGACAGTTTTCTCTCGAAAGGATATGTAAGAATACCACTTCATAAGGAAATACAGTTTTGCAGAGTAAAGACATATACGTACGCATTGGAAACTCTTTACGAGAAGAAATAACGCATCGTACAAAATTAGCTTGTATCTCCAAAACTACACGTTGTATCTCGAAAAGAATTGTTGTGGCGTGTACGTCTTAACATGTAGCATCTAAAGAGAACCAAAAGGAGAATTTTCTTTCGTCAAAATTTTTCAGAAAATCACGTTTTAAGGAAATCCCGCATCGTGCGAAATTATCTTGTTTTTCCTAAACAACACGTTGTAAGTCGAAAAGCTTTCATGTTGCGTGTATGTCTAAGTGTGTAGCCTCAAAAGAGAAGGCACAGGACAGTTTTCTCTCGAAAGGATATGTAAGAATACCACTTCATAAGGAAATACAGTTTTGCAGAGTAAAGACATATACGTACGCATTGGAAACTCTTTACGAGAAGAAATAACGCATCGTACAAAATTAGCTTGTATCTCCAAAACTACACGTTGTATCTCGAAAAGAATTGTTGTGGCGTGTACGTCTTAACATGTAGCATCTAAAGAGAACCAAAAGGAGAATTTTCTTTCGTCAAAATTTTTCAGAAAATCACGTTTTAAGGAAATCCCGCATCGTGCGAAATTATCTTGTTTTTCCTAAACAACACGTTGTAAGTCGAAAAGCTTTCATGTTGCGTGTATGTCTAAGTGTGTAGCCTCAAAAGAGAAGGCACAGGACAGTTTTCTCTCGAAAGGATATGTAAGAATACCACTTCATAAGGAAATACAGTTTTGCAGAGTAAAGACATATACGTACGCATTGGAAACTCTTTACGAGAAGAAATAACGCATCGTACAAAATTAGCTTGTATCTCCAAAACTACACGTTGTATCTCGAAAAGAATTGTTGTGGCGTGTACGTCTTAACATGTAGCATCTAAAGAGAACCAAAAGGAGAATTTTCTTTCGTCAAAATTTTTCAGAAAATCACGTTTTAAGGAAATCCCGCAATTATCTTGTTTTTCCTAAACAACACGTTGTAAGTCGAAAAGCTTTCATGTTGCGTGTATGTCTAAGTGTGTAGCCTCAAAAGAGAAGGCACAGGACAGTTTTCTCTCGAAAGGATATGTAAGAATACCACTTCATAAGGAAATACAGTTTTGCAGAGTAAAGACATATACGTACGCATTGGAAACTCTTTACGAGAAGAAATAACGCATCGTACAAAATTAGCTTGTATCTCCAAAACTACACGTTGTATCTCGAAAAGAATTGTTGTGGCGTGTACGTCTTAACATGTAGCATCTAAAGAGAACCAAAAGGAGAATTTTCTTTCGTCAAAATTTTTCAGAAAATCACGTTTTAAGGAAATCCCGCATCGTGCGAAATTATCTTGTTTTTCCTAAACAACACGTTGTAAGTCGAAAAGCTTTCATGTTGCGTGTATGTCTAAGTGTGTAGCCTCAAAAGAGAAGGCACAGGACAGTTTTCTCTCGAAAGGATATGTAAGAATACCACTTCATAAGGAAATACAGTTTTGCAGAGTAAAGACATATACGTACGCATTGGAAACTCTTTACGAGAAGAAATAACGCATCGTACAAAATTAGCTTGTATCTCCAAAACTACACGTTGTATCTCGAAAAGAATTGTTGTGGCGTGTACGTCTTAACATGTAGCATCTAAAGAGAACCAAAAGGAGAATTTTCTTAGGTCAAAATTTTTCAGAAAATCACGTTTTAAGGAAATCCCGCATCGTGCGAAATTATCTTGTTTTTCCTAAACAACACGTTGTAAGTCGAAAAGCTTTCATGTTGCGTGTATGTCTAAGTGTGTAGCCTCAAAAGAGAAGGCACAGGACAGTTTTCTCTCGAAAGGGTATGTAAGAATACCACTTCATAAGGAAATACAGTTTTGCAGAGTAAAGACATATACGTACGCATTGGAAACTCTTTACGAGAAGAAATAACGCATCGTACAAAATTAGCTTGTATCTCCAAAACTACACGTTGTATCTCGAAAAGAACTGTTGTGGCGTGTACGTCTTAACATGTAGCATCTAAAGAGAACCAAAAGGAGAATTTTCTTTCGTCAAAATTTTTCAGAAAATCACGTTTTAAGGAAATCCCGCATCGTGCGAAATTATCTTGTTTTTCCTAAACAACACGTTGTAAGTCGAAAAGCTTTCATGTTGCGTGTATGTCTAAGTGTGTAGCCTCAAAAGAGAAGGCACAGGACAGTTTTCTCTCGAAAGGATATGTAAGAATACCACTTCATAAGGAAATACAGTTTTGCAGAGTAAAGACATATACGTACGCATTGGAAACTCTTTACGAGAAGAAATAACGCATCGTACAAAATTAGCTTGTATCTCCAAAACTACACGTTGTATCTCGAAAAGAATTGTTGTGGCGTGTACGTCTTAACATGTAGCATCTAAAGAGAACCAAAAGGAGAATTTTCTTTCGTCAAAATTTTTCAGAAAATCACGTTTTAAGGAAATCCCGCATCGTGCGAAATTATCTTGTTTTTCCTAAACAACACGTTGTAAGTCGAAAAGCTTTCATGTTGCGTGTATGTCTAAGTGTGTAGCCTCAAAAGAGAAGGCACAGGACAGTTTTCTCTCGAAAGGATATGTAAGAATACCACTTCATAAGGAAATACAGTTTTGCAGAGTAAAGACATATACGTACGCATTGGAAACTCTTTACGAGAAGAAATAACGCATCGTACAAAATTAGCTTGTATCTCCAAAACTACACGTTGTATCTCGAAAAGAATTGTTGTGGCGTGTACGTCTTAACATGTAGCATCTAAAGAGAACCAAAAGGAGAATTTTCTTTCGTCAAAATTTTTCAGAAAATCACGTTTTAAGGAAATCCCGCATCGTGCGAAATTATCTTGTTTTTCCTAAACAACACGTTGTAAGTCGAAAAGCTTTCATGTTGCGTGTATGTCTAAGTGTGTAGCCTCAAAAGAGAAGGCACAGGACAGTTTTCTCTCGAAAGGATATGTAAGAATACCACTTCATAAGGAAATACAGTTTTGCAGAGTAAAGACATATACGTACGCATTGGAAACTCTTTACGAGAAGAAATAACGCATCGTACAAAATTAGCTTGTATCTCCAAAACTACACGTTGTATCTCGAAAAGAATTGTTGTGGCGTGTACGTCTTAACATGTAGCATCTAAAGAGAACCAAAAGGAGAATTTTCTTTCGTCAAAATTTTTCAGAAAATCACGTTTTAAGGAAATCCCGCATCGTGCGAAATTATCTTGTTTTTCCTAAACACGTTGTAAGTCGAAAAGCTTTCATGTTGCGTGTATGTCTAAGTGTGTAGCCTCAAAAGAGAAGGCACAGGACAGTTTTCTCTCGAAAGGATATGTAAGAATACCACTTCATAAGGAAATACAGTTTTGCAGAGTAAAGACATATACGTACGCATTGGAAACTCTTTACGAGAAGAAATAACGCATCGTACAAAATTAGCTTGTATCTCCAAAACTACACGTTGTATCTCGAAAAGAATTGTTGTGGCGTGTACGTCTTAACATGTAGCATCTAAAGAGAACCAAAAGGAGAATTTTCTTTCGTCAAAATTTTTCAGAAAATCACGTTTTAAGGAAATCCCGCATCGTGCGAAATTATCTTGTTTTTCCTAAACAACACGTTGTAAGTCGAAAAGCTTTCATGTTGCGTGTATGTCTAAGTGTGTAGCCTCAAAAGAGAAGGCACAGGACAGTTTTCTCTCGAAAGGATATGTAAGAATACCACTTCATAAGGAAATACAGTTTTGCAGAGTAAAGACATATACGTACGCATTGGAAACTCTTTACGAGAAGAAATAACGCATCGTACAAAATTAGCTTGTATCTCCAAAACTACACGTTGTATCTCGAAAAGAATTGTTGTGGCGTGTACGTCTTAACATGTAGCATCTAAAGAGAACCAAAAGGAGAATTTTCTTTCGTCAAAATTTTTCAGAAAATCACGTTTTAAGGAAATCCCGCATCGTGCGAAATTATCTTGTTTTTCCTAAACAACACGTTGTAAGTCGAAAAGCTTTCATGTTGCGTGTATGTCTAAGTGTGTAGCCTCAAAAGAGAAGGCACAGGACAGTTTTCTCTCGAAAGGATATGTAAGAATACCACTTCATAAGGAAATACAGTTTTGCAGAGTAAAGACATATACGTACGCATTGGAAACTCTTTACGAGAAGAAATAACGCATCGTACAAAATTAGCTTGTATCTCCAAAACTACACGTTGTATCTCGAAAAGAATTGTTGTGGCGTGTACGTCTTAACATGTAGCATCTAAAGAGAACCAAAAGGAGAATTTTCTTTCGTCAAAATTTTTCAGAAAATCACGTTTTAAGGAAATCCCACATCGTGCGAAATTATCTTGTTTTTCCTAAACAACACGTTGTAAGTCGAAAAGCTTTCATGTTGCGTGTATGTCTAAGTGTGTAGCCTCAAAAGAGAAGGCACAGGACAGTTTTCTCTCGAAAGGATATGTAAGAATACCACTTCATAAGGAAATACAGTTTTGCAGAGTAAAGACATATACGTACGCATTGGAAACTCTTTACGAGAAGAAATAACGCATCGTACAAAATTAGCTTGTATCTCCAAAACTACACGTTGTATCTCGAAAAGAATTGTTGTGGCGTGTACGTCTTAACATGTAGCATCTAAAGAGAACCAAAAGGAGAATTTTCTTAGGTCAAAATTTTTCAGAAAATCACGTTTTAAGGAAATCACGCATCGTGCGAAATTATCTTGTTTTTCCTAAACAACACGTTGTAAGTCGAAAAGCTTTCATGTTGCGTGTATGTCTAAGTGTGTAGCCTCAAAAGAGAAGGCACAGGACAGTTTTCTCTCGAAAGGATATGTAAGAATACCACTTCATAAGGAAATACAGTTTTGCAGAGTAAAGACATATACGTACGCATTGGAAACTCTTTACGAGAAGAAATAACGCATCGTACAAAATTAGCTTGTATCTCCAAAACTACACGTTGTATCTCGAAAAGAATTGTTGTGGCGTGTACGTCTTAACATGTAGCATCTAAAGAGAACCAAAAGGAGAATTTTCTTTCGTCAAAATTTTTCAGAAAATCACGTTTTAAGGAAATCCCGCATCGTGCGAAATTATCTTGTTTTTCCTAAACAACACGTTGTAAGTCGAAAAGCTTTCATGTTGCGTGTATGTCTAAGTGTGTAGCCTCAAAAGAGAAGGCACAGGACAGTTTTCTCTCGAAAGGGTATTTAAGAATACCACTTCATAAGAAAATACAGTTTTGCAGAGTAAAGACATATACGTACGCATTGGAAACTCTTTACGAGAAGAAATAACGCATCGTACAAAATTAGCTTGTATCTTCAAAACTACACGTTGTATCTCGAAAAGAACTGTTGTGGCGTGTACGTCTTAACATGTAGCATCTAAAGAGAACCAAAAGGAGAATTTTCTTTCGTCAAAATTTTTCAGAAAATCACGTTTTAAGGAAATCCCACAATTATCTTGTTTTTCCTAAACAACACGTTGTAAGTCGAAAAGCTTTCATGTTGCGTGTATGTCTAAGTGTGTAGCCTCAAAAGAGAAGGCACAGGACAGTTTTCTCTCGAAAGGATATGTAAGAATACCACTTCATAAGGAAATACAGTTTTGCAGAGTAAAGACATATACGTACGCATTGGAAACTCTTTACGAGAAGAAATAACGCATCGTACAAAATTAGCTTGTATCTCCAAAACTACACGTTGTATCTCGAAAAGAATTGTTGTGGCGTGTACGTCTTAACATGTAGCATCTAAAGAGAACCAAAAGGAGAATTTTCTTTCGTCAAAATTTTTCAGAAAATCACGTTTTAAGGAAATCCCGCATCGTGCGAAATTATCTTGTTTTTCCTAAAGAACACGTTGTAAGTCGAAAAGCTTTCATGTTGCGTGTATGTCTAAGTGTGTAGCCTCAAAAGAGAAGGCACAGGACAGTTTTCTCTCGAAAGGATATGTAAGAATACCACTTCATAAGGAAATACAGTTTTGCAGAGTAAAGACATATACGTACGCATTGGAAACTCTTTACGAGAAGAAATAACGCATCGTACAAAATTAGCTTGTATCTCCAAAACTACACGTTGTATCTCGAAAAGAATTGTTGTGGCGTGTACGTCTTAACATGTAGCATCTAAAGAGAACCAAAAGGAGAATTTCCTTAGGTCAAAATTTTTCAGAAAATCACGTTTTAAGGAAATCCCGCATCGTGCGAAATTATCTTGTTTTTCCTAAACAACACGTTGTAAGTCGAAAAGCTTTCATGTTGCGTGTATGTCTAAGTGTGTAGCCTCAAAAGAGAAGGCACAGGACAGTTTTCTCTCGAAAGGGTATGTAAGAATACCACTTCATAAGGAAATACAGTTTTGCAGAGTAAAGACATATACGTACGCATTGGAAATTCTTTACGAGAAGAAATAACGCATCGTACAAAATTAGCTTGTATCTCCAAAACTACACGTTGTATCTCGAAAAGAACTGTTGTGGCGTGTACGTCTTAACATGTAGCATCTAAAGAGAACCAAAAGGAGAATTTTCTTTCGTCAAAATTTTTCAGAAAATCACGTTTTAAGGAAATCCCGCATCGTGCGAAATTATCTTGTTTTTCCTAAACAACACGTTGTAAGTCGAAAAGCTTTCATGTTGCATGTATGTCTAAGTGTGTAGCCTCAAAAGAGAAGGCACAGGACAGTTTTCTCTCGAAAGGATATGTAAGAATACCACTTCATAAGGAAATACAGTTTTGCAGAGTAAAGACATATACGTACGCATTGGAAACTCTTTACGAGAAGAAATAACGCATCGTACAAAATTAGCTTGTATCTCCAAAACTACACGTTGTATCTCGAAAAGAATTGTTGTGGCGTGTACGTCTTAACATGTAGCATCTAAAGAGAACCAAAAGGAGAATTTTCTTTCGTCAAAATTTTTCAGAAAATCACGTTTTAAGGAAATCCCGCATCGTGCGAAATTATCTTGTTTTTCCTAAACAACACGTTGTAAGTCGAAAAGCTTTCATGTTGCGTGTATGTCTAAGTGTGTAGCCTCAAAAGAGAAGGCACAGGACAGTGTTCTCTCGAAAGGATATGTAAGAATACCACTTCATAAGGAAATACAGTTTTGCAGAGTAAAGACATATACGTACGCATTGGAAACTCTTTACGAGAAGAAATAACGCATCGTACAAAATTAGCTTGTATCTCCAAAACTACACGTTGTATCTCGAAAAGAATTGTTGTGGCGTGTACGTCTTAACATGTAGCATCTAAAGAGAACCAAAAGGAGAATTTTCTTTCGTCAAAATTTTTCAGAAAATCACGTTTTAAGGAAATCCCGCATCGTGCGAAATTATCTTGTTTTTCCTAAACAACACGTTGTAAGTCGAAAAGCTTTCATGTTGCGTGTATGTCTAAGTGTGTAGCCTCAAAAGAGAAGGCACAGGACAGTTTTCTCTCGAAAGGATATGTAAGAATACCACTTCATAAGGAAATACAGTTTTGCAGAGTAAAGACATATACGTACGCATTGGAAACTCTTTACGAGAAGAAATAACGCATCGTACAAAATTAGCTTGTATCTCCAAAACTACACGTTGTATCTCGAAAAGAACTGTTGTGGCGTGTACGTCTTAACATGTAGCATCTAAAGAGAACCAAAAGGAGAATTTTCTTTCGTCAAAATTTTTCAGAAAATCACGTTTTAAGGAAATCCCGCAATTATCTTGTTTTTCCTAAACAACACGTTGTAAGTCGAAAAGCTTTCATGTTGCGTGTATGTCTAAGTGTGTAGCCTCAAAAGAGAAGGCACAGGACAGTTTTCTCTCGAAAGGATATGTAAGAATACCACTTCATAAGGAAATACAGTTTTGCAGAGTAAAGACATATACGTACGCATTGGAAACTCTTTACGAGAAGAAATAACGCATCGTACAAAATTAGCTTGTATCTCCAAAACTACACGTTGTATCTCGAAAAGAATTGTTGTGGCGTGTACGTCTTAACATGTAGCATCTAAAGAGAACCAAAAGGAGAATTTTCTTTCGTCAAAATTTTTCAGAAAATCACGTTTTAAGGAAATCCCGCATCGTGCGAAATTATCTTGTTTTTCCTAAACAACACGTTGTAAGTCGAAAAGCTTTCATGTTGCGTGTATGTCTAAGTGTGTAGCCTCAAAAGAGAAGGCACAGGACAGTTTTCTCTCGAAAGGATATGTAAGAATACCACTTCATAAGGAAATACAGTTTTGCAGAGTAAAGACATATACGTACGCATTGGAAACTCTTTACGAGAAGAAATAACGCATCGTACAAAATTAGCTTGTATCTCCAAAACTACACGTTGTATCTCGAAAAGAATTGTTGTGGCGTGTACGTCTTAACATGTAGCATCTAAAGAGAACCAAAAGGAGAATTTTCTTAGGTCAAAATTTTTCAGAAAATCACGTTTTAAGGAAATCCCGCATCGTGCGAAATTATCTTGTTTTTCCTAAACAACACGTAAGTCGAAAAGCTTTCAAGTTGCGTGTATGTCTAAGTGTGTAGCCTCAAAAGAGAAGGCACAGGACAGTTTTCTCTCGAAAGGGTATGTAAGAATACCACTTCATAAGGAAATACAGTTTTGCAGAGTAAAGACATATACGTACGCATTGGAAACTCTTTACGAGAAGAAATAACGCATCGTACAAAATTAGCTTGTATCTCCAAAACTACACGTTGTATCTCGAAAAGAACTGTTGTGGCGTGTACGTCTTAACATGTAGCATCTAAAGAGAACCAAAAGGAGAATTTTCTTTCGTCAAAATTTTTCAGAAAATCACGTTTTAAGGAAATCCCGCATCGTGCGAAATTATCTTGTTTTTCCTAAACAACACGTTGTAAGTCGAAAAGCTTTCATGTTGCGTGTATGTCTAAGTGTGTAGCCTCAAAAGAGAAGGCACAGGACAGTTTTCTCTCGAAAGGATATGTAAGAATACCACTTCATAAGGAAATACAGTTTTGCAGAGTAAAGACATATACGTACGCATTGGAAACTCTTTACGAGAAGAAATAACGCATCGTACAAAATTAGCTTGTATCTCCAAAACTACACGTTGTATCTCGAAAAGAATTGTTGTGGCGTGTACGTCTTAACATGTAGCATCTAAAGAGAACCAAAAGGAGAATTTTCTTTCGTCAAAATTTTTCAGAAAATCACGTTTTAAGGAAATCCCGCATCGTGCGAAATTATCTTGTTTTTCCTAAACAACACGTTGTAAGTCGAAAAGCTTTCATGTTGCGTGTATGTCTAAGTGTGTAGCCTCAAAAGAGAAGGCACAGGACAGTTTTCTCTCGAAAGGATATGTAAGAATACCACTTCATAAGGAAATACAGTTTTGCAGAGTAAAGACATATACGTACGCATTGGAAACTCTTTACGAGAAGAAATAACGCATCGTACAAAATTAGCTTGTATCTCCAAAACTACACGTTGTATCTCGAAAAGAATTGTTGTGGCGTGTACGTCTTAACATGTAGCATCTAAAGAGAACCAAAAGGAGAATTTTCTTTCGTCAAAATTTTTCAGAAAATCACGTTTTAAGGAAATCCCGCATCGTGCGAAATTATCTTGTTTTTCCTAAACAACACGTTGTAAGTCGAAAAGCTTTCATGTTGCGTGTATGTCTAAGTGTGTAGCCTCAAAAGAGAAGGCACAGGACAGTTTTCTCTCGAAAGGATATGTAAGAATACCACTTCATAAGGAAATACAGTTTTGCAGAGTAAAGACATATACGTACGCATTGGAAACTCTTTACGAGAAGAAATAACGCATCGTACAAAATTAGCTTGTATCTCCAAAACTACACGTTGTATCTCGAAAAGAATTGTTGTGGCGTGTACGTCTTAACATGTAGCATCTAAAGAGAACCAAAAGGAGAATTTTCTTTCGTCAAAATTTTTCAGAAAATCACGTTTTAAGGAAATCCCGCATCGTGCGAAATTATCTTGTTTTTCCTAAACACGTTGTAAGTCGAAAAGCTTTCATGTTGCGTGTATGTCTAAGTGTGTAGCCTCAAAAGAGAAGGCACAGGACAGTTTTCTCTCGAAAGGATATGTAAGAATACCACTTCATAAGGAAATACAGTTTTGCAGAGTAAAGACATATACGTACGCATTGGAAACTCTTTACGAGAAGAAATAACGCATCGTACAAAATTAGCTTGTATCTCCAAAACTACACGTTGTATCTCGAAAAGAATTGTTGTGGCGTGTACGTCTTAACATGTAGCATCTAAAGAGAACCAAAAGGAGAATTTTCTTTCGTCAAAATTTTTCAGAAAATCACGTTTTAAGGAAATCCCGCATCGTGCGAAATTATCTTGTTTTTCCTAAACAACACGTTGTAAGTCGAAAAGCTTTCATGTTGCGTGTATGTCTAAGTGTGTAGCCTCAAAAGAGAAGGCACAGGACAGTTTTCTCTCGAAAGGATATGTAAGAATACCACTTCATAAGGAAATACAGTTTTGCAGAGTAAAGACATATACGTACGCATTGGAAACTCTTTACGAGAAGAAATAACGCATCGTACAAAATTAGCTTGTATCTCCAAAACTACACGTTGTATCTCGAAAAGAATTGTTGTGGCGTGTACGTCTTAACATGTAGCATCTAAAGAGAACCAAAAGGAGAATTTTCTTTCGTCAAAATTTTTCAGAAAATCACGTTTTAAGGAAATCCCACATCGTGCGAAATTATCTTGTTTTTCCTAAACAACACGTTGTAAGTCGAAAAGCTTTCATGTTGCGTGTATGTCTAAGTGTGTAGCCTCAAAAGAGAAGGCACAGGACAGTTTTCTCTCGAAAGGATATGTAAGAATACCACTTCATAAGGAAATACAGTTTTGCAGAGTAAAGACATATACGTACGCATTGGAAACTCTTTACGAGAAGAAATAACGCATCGTACAAAATTAGCTTGTATCTCCAAAACTACACGTTGTATCTCGAAAAGAATTGTTGTGGCGTGTACGTCTTAACATGTAGCATCTAAAGAGAACCAAAAGGAGAATTTTCTTAGGTCAAAATTTTTCAGAAAATCACGTTTTAAGGAAATCCCGCATCGTGCGAAATTATCTTGTTTTTCCTAAACAACACGTTGTAAGTCGAAAAGCTTTCATGTTGCGTGTATGTCTAAGTGTGTAGCCTCAAAAGAGAAGGCACAGGACAGTTTTCTCTCGAAAGGGTATGTAAGAATACCACTTCATAAGGAAATACAGTTTTGCAGAGTAAAGACATATACGTACGCATTGGAAACTCTTTACGAGAAGAAATAACGCATCGTACAAAATTAGCTTGTATCTCCAAAACTACACGTTGTATCTCGAAAAGAACTGTTGTGGCGTGTACGTCTTAACATGTAGCATCTAAAGAGAACCAAAAGGAGAATTTTCTTTCGTCAAAATTTTTCAGAAAATCACGTTTTAAGGAAATCCCGCATCGTGCGAAATTATCTTGTTTTTCCTAAACAACACGTTGTAAGTCGAAAAGCTTTCATGTTGCGTGTATGTCTAAGTGTGTAGCCTCAAAAGAGAAGGCACAGGACAGTTTTCTCTCGAAAGGATATGTAAGAATACCACTTCATAAGGAAATACAGTTTTGCAGAGTAAAGACATATATGTACGCATTGGAAACTCTTTACGAGAAGAAATAACGCATCGTACAAAATTAGCTTGTATCTCCAAAACTACACGTTGTATCTCGAAAAGAATTGTTGTGGCGTGTACGTCTTAACATGTAGCATCTAAAGAGAACCAAAAGGAGAATTTTCTTAGGTCAAAATTTTTCAGAAAATCACGTTTTAAGGAAATCCCGCATCGTGCGAAATTATCTTGTTTTTCCTAAACAACACGTTGTAAGTCGAAAAGCTTTCATGTTGCGTGTATGTCTAAGTGTGTAGCCTCAAAAGAGAAGGCACAGGACAGTTTTCTCTCGAAAGGGTATGTAAGAATACCACTTCATAAGAAAATACAGTTTTGCAGAGTAAAGACATATACGTACGCATTGGAAACTCTTTAGGAGAAGAAATAACGCATCGTACAAAATTAGCTTGTATCTCCAAAACTACACGTTGTATCTCGAAAAGAATTGTTGTGGCGTGTACGTCTTAACATGTAGCATCTAAAGAGAACCAAAAGGAGAATTTTCTTTCGTCAAAATTTTTCAGAAAATCACGTTTTAAGGAAATCCCGCATCGTGCGAAATTATCTTGTTTTTCCTAAACAACACGTTGTAAGTCGAAAAGCTTTCATGTTGCGTGTATGTCTAAGTGTGTAGCCTCAAAAGAGAAGGCACAGGACAGTTTTCTCTCGAAAGGATATGTAAGAATACCACTTCATAAGGAAATACAGTTTTGCAGAGTAAAGACATATACGTACGCATTGGAAACTCTTTACGAGAAGAAATAACGCATCGTACAAAATTAGCTTGTATCTCCAAAACTACACGTTGTATCTCGAAAAGAATTGTTGTGGCGTGTACGTCTTAACATGTAGCATCTAAAGAGAACCAAAAGGAGAATTTTCTTTCGTCAAAATTTTTCAGAAAATCACGTTTTAAGGAAATCCCGCATCGTGCGAAATTATCTTGTTTTTCCTAAACAACACGTTGTAAGTCGAAAAGCTTTCATGTTGCGTGTATGTCTAAGTGTGTAGCCTCAAAAGAGAAGGCACAGGACAGTTTTCTCTCGAAAGGATATGTAAGAATACCACTTCATAAGGAAATACAGTTTTGCAGAGTAAAGACATATACGTACGCATTGGAAACTCTTTACGAGAAGAAATAACGCATCGTACAAAATTAGCTTGTATCTCCAAAACTACACGTTGTATCTCGAAAAGAATTGTTGTGGCGTGTACGTCTTAACATGTAGCATCTAAAGAGAACCAAAAGGAGAATTTTCTTTCGTCAAAATTTTTCAGAAAATCACGTTTTAAGGAAATCCCGCATCGTGCGAAATTATCTTGTTTTTCCTAAACAACACGTTGTAAGTCGAAAAGCTTTCATGTTGCGTGTATGTCTAAGTGTGTAGCCTCAAAAGAGAAGGCACAGGACAGTTTTCTCTCGAAAGGATATGTAAGAATACCACTTCATAAGGAAATACAGTTTTGCAGAGTAAAGACATATACGTACGCATTGGAAACTCTTTACGAGAAGAAATAACGCATCGTACAAAATTAGCTTGTATCTCCAAAACTACACGTTGTATCTCGAAAAGAATTGTTGTGGCGTGTACGTCTTAACATGTAGCATCTAAAGAGAACCAAAAGGAGAATTTTCTTTCGTCAAAATTTTTCAGAAAATCACGTTTTAAGGAAATCCCGCATCGTGCGAAATTATCTTGTTTTTCCTAAACAACACGTTGTAAGTCGAAAAGCTTTCATGTTGCGTGTATGTCTAAGTGTGTAGCCTCAAAAGAGAAGGCACAGGACAGTTTTCTCTCGAAAGGATATGTAAGAATACCACTTCATAAGGAAATACAGTTTTGCAGAGTAAAGACATATACGTACGCATTGGAAACTCTTTACGAGAAGAAATAACGCATCGTACAAAATTAGCTTGTATCTCCAAAACTACACGTTGTATCTCGAAAAGAATTGTTGTGGCGTGTACGTCTTAACATGTAGCATCTAAAGAGAACCAAAAGGAGAATTTTCTTAGGTCAAAATTTTTCAGAAAATCACGTTTTAAGGAAATCCCGCATCGTGCGAAATTATCTTGTTTTTCCTAAACAACACGTAAGTCGAAAAGCTTTCAAGTTGCGTGTATGTCTAAGTGTGTAGCCTCAAAAGAGAAGGCACAGGACAGTTTTCTCTCGAAAGGGTATGTAAGAATACCACTTCATAAGGAAATACAGTTTTGCAGAGTAAAGACATATACGTACGCATTGGAAACTCTTTACGAGAAGAAATAACGCATCGTACAAAATTAGCTTGTATCTCCAAAACTACACGTTGTATCTCGAAAAGAACTGTTGTGGCGTGTACGTCTTAACATGTAGCATCTAAAGAGAACCAAAAGGAGAATTTTCTTTCGTCAAAATTTTTCAGAAAATCACGTTTTAAGGAAATCCCGCATCGTGCGAAATTATCTTGTTTTTCCTAAACAACACGTTGTAAGTCGAAAAGCTTTCATGTTGCGTGTATGTCTAAGTGTGTAGCCTCAAAAGAGAAGGCACAGGACAGTTTTCTCTCGAAAGGATATGTAAGAATACCACTTCATAAGGAAATACAGTTTTGCAGAGTAAAGACATATACGTACGCATTGGAAACTCTTTACGAGAAGAAATAACGCATCGTACAAAATTAGCTTGTATCTCCAAAACTACACGTTGTATCTCGAAAAGAATTGTTGTGGCGTGTACGTCTTAACATGTAGCATCTAAAGAGAACCAAAAGGAGAATTTTCTTTCGTCAAAATTTTTCAGAAAATCACGTTTTAAGGAAATCCCGCATCGTGCGAAATTATCTTGTTTTTCCTAAACAACACGTTGTAAGTCGAAAAGCTTTCATGTTGCGTGTATGTCTAAGTGTGTAGCCTCAAAAGAGAAGGCACAGGACAGTTTTCTCTCGAAAGGATATGTAAGAATACCACTTCATAAGGAAATACAGTTTTGCAGAGTAAAGACATATACGTACGCATTGGAAACTCTTTACGAGAAGAAATAACGCATCGTACAAAATTAGCTTGTATCTCCAAAACTACACGTTGTATCTCGAAAAGAATTGTTGTGGCGTGTACGTCTTAACATGTAGCATCTAAAGAGAACCAAAAGGAGAATTTTCTTTCGTCAAAATTTTTCAGAAAATCACGTTTTAAGGAAATCCCGCATCGTGCGAAATTATCTTGTTTTTCCTAAACAACACGTTGTAAGTCGAAAAGCTTTCATGTTGCGTGTATGTCTAAGTGTGTAGCCTCAAAAGAGAAGGCACAGGACAGTTTTCTCTCGAAAGGATATGTAAGAATACCACTTCATAAGGAAATACAGTTTTGCAGAGTAAAGACATATACGTACGCATTGGAAACTCTTTACGAGAAGAAATAACGCATCGTACAAAATTAGCTTGTATCTCCAAAACTACACGTTGTATCTCGAAAAGAATTGTTGTGGCGTGTACGTCTTAACATGTAGCATCTAAAGAGAACCAAAAGGAGAATTTTCTTTCGTCAAAATTTTTCAGAAAATCACGTTTTAAGGAAATCCCGCATCGTGCGAAATTATCTTGTTTTTCCTAAACACGTTGTAAGTCGAAAAGCTTTCATGTTGCGTGTATGTCTAAGTGTGTAGCCTCAAAAGAGAAGGCACAGGACAGTTTTCTCTCGAAAGGATATGTAAGAATACCACTTCATAAGGAAATACAGTTTTGCAGAGTAAAGACATATACGTACGCATTGGAAACTCTTTACGAGAAGAAATAACGCATCGTACAAAATTAGCTTGTATCTCCAAAACTACACGTTGTATCTCGAAAAGAATTGTTGTGGCGTGTACGTCTTAACATGTAGCATCTAAAGAGAACCAAAAGGAGAATTTTCTTTCGTCAAAATTTTTCAGAAAATCACGTTTTAAGGAAATCCCGCATCGTGCGAAATTATCTTGTTTTTCCTAAACAACACGTTGTAAGTCGAAAAGCTTTCATGTTGCGTGTATGTCTAAGTGTGTAGCCTCAAAAGAGAAGGCACAGGACAGTTTTCTCTCGAAAGGATATGTAAGAATACCACTTCATAAGGAAATACAGTTTTGCAGAGTAAAGACATATACGTACGCATTGGAAACTCTTTACGAGAAGAAATAACGCATCGTACAAAATTAGCTTGTATCTCCAAAACTACACGTTGTATCTCGAAAAGAATTGTTGTGGCGTGTACGTCTTAACATGTAGCATCTAAAGAGAACCAAAAGGAGAATTTTCTTTCGTCAAAATTTTTCAGAAAATCACGTTTTAAGGAAATCCCACATCGTGCGAAATTATCTTGTTTTTCCTAAACAACACGTTGTAAGTCGAAAAGCTTTCATGTTGCGTGTATGTCTAAGTGTGTAGCCTCAAAAGAGAAGGCACAGGACAGTTTTCTCTCGAAAGGATATGTAAGAATACCACTTCATAAGGAAATACAGTTTTGCAGAGTAAAGACATATACGTACGCATTGGAAACTCTTTACGAGAAGAAATAACGCATCGTACAAAATTAGCTTGTATCTCCAAAACTACACGTTGTATCTCGAAAAGAATTGTTGTGGCGTGTACGTCTTAACATGTAGCATCTAAAGAGAACCAAAAGGAGAATTTTCTTAGGTCAAAATTTTTCAGAAAATCACGTTTTAAGGAAATCCCGCATCGTGCGAAATTATCTTGTTTTTCCTAAACAACACGTTGTAAGTCGAAAAGCTTTCATGTTGCGTGTATGTCTAAGTGTGTAGCCTCAAAAGAGAAGGCACAGGACAGTTTTCTCTCGAAAGGGTATGTAAGAATACCACTTCATAAGGAAATACAGTTTTGCAGAGTAAAGACATATACGTACGCATTGGAAACTCTTTACGAGAAGAAATAACGCATCGTACAAAATTAGCTTGTATCTCCAAAACTACACGTTGTATCTCGAAAAGAACTGTTGTGGCGTGTACGTCTTAACATGTAGCATCTAAAGAGAACCAAAAGGAGAATTTTCTTTCGTCAAAATTTTTCAGAAAATCACGTTTTAAGGAAATCCCGCATCGTGCGAAATTATCTTGTTTTTCCTAAACAACACGTTGTAAGTCGAAAAGCTTTCATGTTGCGTGTATGTCTAAGTGTGTAGCCTCAAAAGAGAAGGCACAGGACAGTTTTCTCTCGAAAGGATATGTAAGAATACCACTTCATAAGGAAATACAGTTTTGCAGAGTAAAGACATATATGTACGCATTGGAAACTCTTTACGAGAAGAAATAACGCATCGTACAAAATTAGCTTGTATCTCCAAAACTACACGTTGTATCTCGAAAAGAATTGTTGTGGCGTGTACGTCTTAACATGTAGCATCTAAAGAGAACCAAAAGGAGAATTTTCTTAGGTCAAAATTTTTCAGAAAATCACGTTTTAAGGAAATCCCGCATCGTGCGAAATTATCTTGTTTTTCCTAAACAACACGTTGTAAGTCGAAAAGCTTTCATGTTGCGTGTATGTCTAAGTGTGTAGCCTCAAAAGAGAAGGCACAGGACAGTTTTCTCTCGAAAGGGTATGTAAGAATACCACTTCATAAGAAAATACAGTTTTGCAGAGTAAAGACATATACGTACGCATTGGAAACTCTTTAGGAGAAGAAATAACGCATCGTACAAAATTAGCTTGTATCTCCAAAACTACACGTTGTATCTCGAAAAGAATTGTTGTGGCGTGTACGTCTTAACATGTAGCATCTAAAGAGAACCAAAAGGAGAATTTTCTTTCGTCAAAATTTTTCAGAAAATCACGTTTTAAGGAAATCCCGCATCGTGCGAAATTATCTTGTTTTTCCTAAACAACACGTTGTAAGTCGAAAAGCTTTCATGTTGCGTGTATGTCTAAGTGTGTAGCCTCAAAAGAGAAGGCACAGGACAGTTTTCTCTCGAAAGGATATGTAAGAATACCACTTCATAAGGAAATACAGTTTTGCAGAGTAAAGACATATACGTACGCATTGGAAACTCTTTACGAGAAGAAATAACGCATCGTACAAAATTAGCTTGTATCTCCAAAACTACACGTTGTATCTCGAAAAGAATTGTTGTGGCGTGTACGTCTTAACATGTAGCATCTAAAGAGAACCAAAAGGAGAATTTTCTTTCGTCAAAATTTTTCAGAAAATCACGTTTTAAGGAAATCCCGCATCGTGCGAAATTATCTTGTTTTTCCTAAACAACACGTTGTAAGTCGAAAAGCTTTCATGTTGCGTGTATGTCTAAGTGTGTAGCCTCAAAAGAGAAGGCACAGGACAGTTTTCTCTCGAAAGGATATGTAAGAATACCACTTCATAAGGAAATACAGTTTTGCAGAGTAAAGACATATACGTACGCATTGGAAACTCTTTACGAGAAGAAATAACGCATCGTACAAAATTAGCTTGTATCTCCAAAACTACACGTTGTATCTCGAAAAGAATTGTTGTGGCGTGTACGTCTTAACATGTAGCATCTAAAGAGAACCAAAAGGAGAATTTTCTTTCGTCAAAATTTTTCAGAAAATCACGTTTTAAGGAAATCCCGCATCGTGCGAAATTATCTTGTTTTTCCTAAACAACACGTTGTAAGTCGAAAAGCTTTCATGTTGCGTGTATGTCTAAGTGTGTAGCCTCAAAAGAGAAGGCACAGGACAGTTTTCTCTCGAAAGGATATGTAAGAATACCACTTCATAAGGAAATACAGTTTTGCAGAGTAAAGACATATACGTACGCATTGGAAACTCTTTACGAGAAGAAATAACGCATCGTACAAAATTAGCTTGTATCTCCAAAACTACACGTTGTATCTCGAAAAGAATTGTTGTGGCGTGTACGTCTTAACATGTAGCATCTAAAGAGAACCAAAAGGAGAATTTTCTTTCGTCAAAATTTTTCAGAAAATCACGTTTTAAGGAAATCCCGCATCGTGCGAAATTATCTTGTTTTTCCTAAACAACACGTTGTAAGTCGAAAAGCTTTCATGTTGCGTGTATGTCTAAGTGTGTAGCCTCAAAAGAGAAGGCACAGGACAGTTTTCTCTCGAAAGGATATGTAAGAATACCACTTCATAAGGAAATACAGTTTTGCAGAGTAAAGACATATACGTACGCATTGGAAACTCTTTACGAGAAGAAATAACGCATCGTACAAAATTAGCTTGTATCTCCAAAACTACACGTTGTATCTCGAAAAGAATTGTTGTGGCGTGTACGTCTTAACATGTAGCATCTAAAGAGAACCAAAAGGAGAATTTTCTTTCGTCAAAATTTTTCAGAAAATCACGTTTTAAGGAAATCCCGCATCGTGCGAAATTATCTTGTTTTTCCTAAACAACACGTTGTAAGTCGAAAAGCTTTCATGTTGCGTGTATGTCTAAGTGTGTAGCCTCAAAAGAGAAGGCACAGGACAGTTTTCTCTCGAAAGGATATGTAAGAATACCACTTCATAAGGAAATACAGTTTTGCAGAGTAAAGACATATACGTACGCATTGGAAACTCTTTACGAGAAGAAATAACGCATCGTACAAAATTAGCTTGTATCTCCAAAACTACACGTTGTATCTCGAAAAGAATTGTTGTGGCGTGTACGTCTTAACATGTAGCATCTAAAGAGAACCAAAAGGAGAATTTTCTTA